>NC_092868.1:12825182-13125182 GCF_032062135.1 Pyxicephalus adspersus
GTCTACAATTTAAAAAAAAAAATTTCATGAAAACCTGTGACGCTTTTGGAACAGAAATCTAGAAATCAGTGTAACGCTCAGGTGGTTAAATGTTTGCTGGATCACCCAGCTTCACGGATCAAAATGTATTCTCTCCAGCCTCGGAGAACTTTAATAAATCAGGTCCAATATCTGTATATAGAGATGGCAGCACACATTCGTCATAATGTGCTGGTTGTAAATGTACCAGCATTGTTTCGTTCCTTACCCTCCTTAAACCTACTCTGTTGCTGTTACTATTATGTGTATCCCTTTTGCATGTTTGGCTTCTTCTAGCTTTGCCAATTGGCCAATCACTGATGATGTAACTTCCCATACATGTGTACATGTGAGAAAAAAAAAACTTTTACGGTTTTAAAGTTATATTTCGTTTTTTTACATTAATTCTACATACTACTATTAATAATATTATTATTAATATTATTATTAATAATAAACAGTATTTATATAGCGCCAACATATTATGTAGCGCTGTACATTAAATATGGGTTGCAAATGACTGACAGACAGACATAGTGAGATAGACACACACAGGAGGACCCCGCCCTGAAGAGCTTACAACCTAAGAGATGAGGAAGCAGCATACAATAGGAGGGATAAGTATACATTAAAATATTTGAATATTTTGTCATTAGTTGATAGACAATGATGATTATAGAAAATAAAGTCTGCATGTTTTTGTTCCAGGTTAGTTTTGCTTTGATACCATAGTTCAGAAAAAAATGAAGTATAAAATGCAGAAGTGCTTTCAGTTTGCAGGCTTCTTTTTTTTACCATGCTACCATTGAGAGGGGAACGGGGGTGCACTGTGGTCATTGCCGTGAAGGGGATAGCACAGCCCCAACATTGATATAGTGTTCTGTTCTGCTGACGTAATGTCTGATATTGTAGCTCGCTGCACTTTTTCAATTTCTAAAAAGAAATTCCATTTCAAATTTTATAACAAAACAAATTGTATTTATCCAAAGTAATCAATCAAAAATTGTTTTTACAGACCTGACTTCAATACAAGTAAAGTTTATTGCTTACTTTACTTTAATGAATGGATTTATTCTGTACTGACTTATATAAATCATTTATGTTTCTGTACTATCTTTAGCTGGGCTGTCCATCTGCAGTCCTTAGGGGCCACATATAAGTCAGGATCTTCATGTTAGAAGAATTTTTTAAATGTAAAGGTTGGTCAAAGGCTTTGAGGGATTTTAATGGCATCACTGGTAATAGAGCCATAAATTTCAACATAAGTCAACAAGAAATATAACATTGTTTCAATCTTTATTATGAATACTCAGATAAAAAAGGATTCAAAATAAGAAAATTATGTAGAAAAGAAGGGTATTTGTAATACATATTTAAACATGACTAGAATATATGCCTAGAACAATTTTATTTTGGTATCTATTTGAATTTTTATAATACAGGCAGTAACAATATTTATTTCTTGCTGTCCCATGTTGATAATGATGACTCTATTACAACTGATGCCATTAAAACCCTTTACACTTGTGTCTAACACAATGTTCCTTGACCATTTTAACATGAGCGAACCCTTGAAATAACTTTCAGCTCCTAGGGAACCCCTGCTTATATTACGTTATTCAAAATTCACAGTACATTAGTGTTTTGGTCAATAGGAATAATGCCTCTTACATTGTTGGTCAGGGAAAAGTGTCAAGTGTCTTACTGCTCATTGCTCAAAGAAAGCCCCGCAACCTATGGAGGAACCCTGATTGAGAAGCACTGATCTTTTATGCTTTGTGGTGGAATTGGCATATTGTTTAGCCACGTGAAACTACCTACTATAGCCAAGCAGAGTAATATTCTGAAAATTTCTGAAAATTCCTGACATTATGTATTACCATTGGGGACTGGAACTGGACAACCCTCATCTATGGCATTTGGATAATTATCAATTGTCTCGATCCTTTGTAAGAATTGCATGTTATATAGGTTATGGTGTTTAGGAGGGCAAGTGGAGTGGTTAAAGCAAAACTGAACTCTAAAAAGTAAAAAAAAACTGTGATCAGGCAGGTTCTTTATTGCAGAAGTAACATGTGATGTCCTTTCTGCAATAAAATATCCTAATCTTCCTTATCACGGTCTTTTAAATACCCTTGCTTATCACTTTTCCATCCCAGGTGCCGCAATCTTGTTTCTTTTATTCTTTCTGGTTCCATTGGTTTCGTTGACCATATTGATTGGCTTGACGTGAGTGATGTAATTCCTATGCATGGGCACAGGAGTTCATTCAGCTCCAATGGCCCGGAGGATGCCAGGATACCTGGCATCATCATCTTATGATACATGACATCATGCATGTACAGCCCACATGCTAGCTATTAGGCAGGTTATTATTATTATTAAACACTTTGTGAATGAAAAAATCACAGTATGGGACTTTATAGGCCAATCAATACAACTTTCCTAGTTTTGTTAGTAAAGTATACCATTTTTATTAAACAGATAATGTTTATATCTTTTTAATAAAAATGTTATACTTTACTAACAAAACTAGAATATTTCTATTGATTGGCATATAAAGTCCCATACCGTGATTTTTTGATTCACAAAGTGTTTGATGTTTTGTTGGGGATGTGGCCTGTATTTATGAGATAGGTTGTATATTACTTGTTTAAAAATATTATTATTAATATTACACAGTATTTATATAGTGCCAACATATTACGCAGTGCCTTACAAAGTCCAGAGTCATGTCACTAGCTGTCCCTCAAAGGGCCCTACAATCTAATGGCCCTACCATAGTCAAAGGTCATAGTCTCAGGTCAGTTTTGTGGGGCAGCAAATTACCTATCTGCATGTTTTTGGAATGTGGGGGAAAATCCAGGCAAACACAGGGAGAACATGCAAACTCAATGCAGATAGTGTCCTTGCCAAGATTCAAACCTTGGACCTAGCGCTGAAAAAGCTTGAGTGCTTACCACTGAGCTGACCAGGTATGTATGTTTTATTGCAGAACAGATATCATTTCATTTTCTGTAATAATGACATAAATTGTTGCAAATGTAAAAACAGAATTTTAATTTTGGTTTGCGATTTTGGCTGCTGAGTTTAATATTAACCAGGGAGACCTACATAGAGCTTGTGTGTTATCTTCATACTTGCTGGGGTTTCTACTTGGTGCAATTGTTCTTCTAACAAAGCAAAGACGTACTTGCAAGTTAATTAGTGTGTGACCGAATAAGCCCTGGAGTGTGTATAAGAGTAACAGTGACATTGGATTGTAAGCTCCTTCAGGGCAGAAACTGATACAAATGGATTTATGTACTCTGTAGAACACTACATAATATGTCAGCACTACATAACTGTGGGGAATAATAATATATCTAATCTGCTCTTAACTTGATACACTGTGAACATGTCCACTTTTTTTTTGCCAGTAAATCTGTATTGTTAACACGTACAAAAGTCATGAAATAATAATTAATTAGTTAATTAAAGAGCCAATAAACTGACTATTAGGAAGATCGATGGTCTGGAAGGCCTGGCTGGCAAACTAGAGGAGTGTGGAATTAGGTTCTTAGGAATGGCCTCATTTTCTGGGGACTGATTAGTTATTTTAACCCTTTGCTCTGGCGTTTCTGCTGAACGCACTGCCTGCTAGGTAATGTTAAACAGATTTGGGTTAAGTAGCCACTTTATCTTTACAATGAGGGATCAATGACATCTAATTTTATTCACTTATGATGTAGCATTGAGTTCCATATACCACTAGGAAGCTGCTGATTTGGCAACATAGGCAGCTGTAGCCGTAAATGAGAATTTGTCTTGTCATATACAGCAGGATATAACAAAGAATACCGTAAGTCAAATATGCAAATTTATTACAAAACACATTGTAATAAAAAGCAAAACTTCCCATAAGTTAAGGTCAGCCAGAGTTGTGAAAGATGATTTCTGATTGGGTGTATTTTGGTCTATTTGAAGCAGAACTAAAGTAAAATTAAATAAATAAATAATTTACCTTTCTGCAGATCCCTTTATCCCTGCCGAGGTTTCCTGGATTGGGTCCTGTGCCGTCCCATTATCTGTCTTCGTCCTGGGTGCTGGGCGCTGCCATCTTCTTTCCTCGTCTTCCTGCTTTTTCCTTCCCGATATCATGCCTGCGCACTGCGAGATCGGGTGACGTAGCAAGCGGTAAATGGGGAAAAAAAGAGTGCTGATCTCATTGTGCATGCGTGAGATCGCCATTTTTTTCCCCATTGCAGTAAAAGCAGCCAGAATCCTGGCCAGGAGGCTCTGTGCTCCTATTCTGTCTTTATCGCTGCTGCAAATAAGACGAAAGGGGGGCTTCACCCTTTTTATTTAACCCCCCCCTCTAAAACAAAGAAGGTAATTTTTGTCTACCCTCTTATGTAAAATAAAAAAAATAGTTTTGGTCTGCAGGTAATGGTAAATTCTGTTTTTTCTATTTTGAAAAAATAGCTAATGGCTTACTATGGACTTTTTTAAACTGAATTCAAAAAGATCTTCATTACAATCACTTGAGCAATCCCAGTGTTACAAAAACAAAATCTGTCTTTACATGTTCTTGCTTGAAAGGGGTTTTAACTATTCCCTAAAAAATGGGTTTGAAAAATGGGCTTTCAGTGTACTTTGTAGCTAAAATGGTCACACATGGTAATTTTCTTTACTTTTTTGGACATAGTGTTGTTAAAAACTGTTGGGGGTCAGGAGAATCTGTGGGAATTTGTAGAAAAAAAAACTGAGCCTGTCCTGACTAAACTTTACCTACTATACTTAAAATCATGCTTTGCAGTCAACTCACAAACTTACCAATATCAGAATATAGTCTCCTGGCTGCTTTAATGCAACATGATGCTACACAGCGAAACGCGATAGTACACATAGGTCCTAATAGCATTTTATTAATTTGTATTGGCACTATATTTGATCAATATTTGCAAAAACTGTAAGCAAATATGTTTTCTTTTATTTTCTTTGGATTGTCTATTTTATAATTAGCTAAATAATTAACCAAAAACAAGATAAAAGCTTAATGGCACTCTCTATTTAATATTTCTACCTGTCTTAAATTAGCAAAACAGAATAAACAAACATTAAACAGTTATGTCGGGGATGTAATTAGAACATGCATTTTGTGACCACTGATGTCCCAATTTATTTTTACAGAGGCTTGTTTTTTAGGGAGGTTGTCATTAAATAAAACAAGTAATGATTTTGGGTAGTTTGGTGGAAAAAAGGGAGACATTTTATTTTAGAAAATAATAGCTGTTAGTAGTTTTAATTGGTGGTCAGCATCTCATTAAAATAAAATAAATAAACTAATGAATGTTGTTTTCCAATCCAATGATGGATCTTTTAAGTAGTTCAATAGGGTCTCTAAGTTTTTTTTTAATCCTTCGGAAGAATTGACATTCAATGTATGCTAAAACCTGAAGGCACTTTGATCTCTCTGACTAATTAGATACCGAGCATTCCGTGTTTGTTAAGCAGATCCTATTAGTTGAAGTGTTTACTACAGAGTAAAACTTTCAGCTTACCTTGAAATGAAGTATAATTACTCCAGTGTTCTTTCGAGTTTATGTACTAATGCGATCTTTTATGAAAACTGTCACAATGAATTACATAGCATATTTCTGCACTGTCTTTGGCTAATGCTCCGACTTCCATTTCCAGTCAGACTTATATTTTATTATTAATTTTGCCCATAGCATAAACACATGAAATGCATCATGAAAATGAGATATACACAAACAAAAGCTGAAGTCAAATCATAATGCAATGGCAAGAAAAGAAAATCAATTGTAATAACTTCAGAAATGTCTACAATTTTTTAAAATAATAATACATTTCTATCGTTTACTTGTTGGGTATTAGGGCTAAATAGTATAGGGCAATTTTTAATTACAATATCCCAGCACTAATATTCAGCGGTATATTAAAAAAATAGCTAAATTGGTGACATTTTATCTTTGCCTGTTGGATATTAAAGTGGAACTGAAAATTAAAAAAATTACACTTACCTTTACTTCCCCAGATCCCTTGATCCTTTTGGAGCTGTTTTCCATATGGTCCTACGTCGTCCTGGTTTCTTGCTTCGTCCTGGCGCTGTGCGCCACCATTCTCTTCCTTCTTGTGTCTTCTATTTGACTCGATCTCGTACTGCTTAGGCGTGGGATCAGGTGACGTATGCTTCTGTATTTGTAAAAAAAAGTGCTGATCTAGCTGTACATGTGTGAGATTAGCACATTTCTTTTTTCAATGACTGAAAAGTCTCTTCTGCACATCTCTGCCCAATTCTGCCCGGTCTCTGACATGTGCAGAAAGAGCAGCCCGAAGCCTCCTCGGATTCATGACGTACATGTCCCAGGAGGCTCTGCACTCCAATTCAGTCTTTACCGCCACCGGTAAAAACAGAAGGGTAGGGGCTTTGCCTTTTTTTCTAAATAGGCATTTATTGAAGGAAAAAAAAACAAACAAAACACATTTTTGCTTTATATAGACGGGTTATCTACCCTTCTATATAAAGTAAAAATTGTGGTGATAAGTCATCTTTAATAGAGAGTTGTTAAGGTACATATATTAAGCAATGGAAAAGTTCTATAGAGAATATTGCATTTGACTTATACAGAACTAAATGTTCATTGGTGTGGGTTAGCTTTTGCCAATTATGGCGCACGCTTACATTCTTTTAGGTGGCCTGCAGTGATAGCAGGTCTTGGATCCAGTCAACAATGGATTTCTTGAAGCTGCCTTCTTTGGTGCTGAATCGATGGCAGACTTCTGGATCCATGACAATTTTTGACCATTGGACTACCATTGATGATGCACATGAGTTACATTGTCCCTGAAATTAGGATCTGTTAATGGTTGATGGAATTTATAGTTTAGGGTACTCTATCTCTTTGATTACTGTGTCAAAGTACAAGTCTTGCCACTCCGTTAGGTAAGTATTGGCTTAATGAAGGAAAGAGAAAGAGACGGGGTTTGGTGGCACGATAAGGTAATTATGTATAAACACAATTTCGATCCATACATAATTACAAAGTCATACTATATAATATCTTCAATCTCTGTTGTGGTACCACTAAGTTGTGATATTTAAACTATACATGTTTATACTGTCATGTATCGGTTTAAACCCGACGCGTTTCACCTAGAGAGGTTTCCCCAGTAGTATGTAGGAGCTAGAGCAGTCAAGGTATGTTCAATGAACATATACTTAGGTAAAGTAAGAACAAAAAGTACAAAAATATAAAACATAATCACTAATATTAATAGCATAATATATGCTATACACATTCATTTTCAATAATGCTTATTCTATTAATGGCATTGGTTTGGACTGAATCACATAATATTTTAAAGGTACTGTTATACTGTTAATTCAGCTGGTCATGTATAGTAATACTTATTAGGTGAAATATGAGTATATGAAATATTGTATATATACAGATAAAACATGGTATACAGTAAATTGAGATTCTGTTTAACAAGTTCTATGGATAATAGTTGTGTATATTAGTCAAATAAGTGATGTTATTGGTGTGGGCATAAAAAATCAATATGTTAATGGTGTATATTATAATAGTCAACTTACTTTACCATAATATGGATATGATCAAAGAATAAGTTCATGGATGCAATGTTCTATGGGGTAATAGGGCTGTGTGCACTTTAGTACGATTCAGGAATAGAATAGTATAATTTAGTGGTAGTGTGCTTTGGTTATTAAATAGTATTATCAATGGTGTAGATTGAATATTATATTGAATAATTTTTGGTTCAATGTTATGTTCATTGTTGTGCCGTATATAGAGTCTTGCTCTACACTGCGTGGTGCATAAGAACCACCCTGAGCAAAGAGAAAACTTCTACATCCTGGTGACTTTGTTTTCGTTTGTCCTAACATACAAAAAAAGTCTTAGCAATCTATAGTACACTGGCTACCTTATATTTTGTTGGTGATCTAGAAATCATCTTGGTTATTTGTTTTCGTTTTTTTTTTTTGCTTTTTGCTTTTTTCCAAATACACCATTGGTAGGGTGTTTGCAGTCTTTTGCATGTTAAAACCTAATAAATTAAAGTGCCAATACTAAAAAATATTCTCATGACCACAAATGACATTCAAACCTTTACTGGAAGTTGAAATATGGGGACCCATCATAGAAAGACATATTGTTGTGTGAAATTAGAAACAAAGAATTTGGATTGGTGTTAATTACAAATGTTAAATATATTATCCTAGTTGTCCCTTGATAATAATTAAATGATGAACCACAACCCTTGTAGGCCTAAATAAACATATACAGATATACATATATCTTACAGCGTTAATTATGGTTAAACAGTTGCAATACGTGTTTGGCAGCCTGGCCAGTTTGCAAATTTGAAGTTGTGCTTGGAATTGCTCATTAAAGTATACCTGGAAATGGCAAAATTTGCATGTACTCGCTTCCCTCCTTGTTTAATCAAAATTACTTTATTTTATATAAACCTTAGCCGCAGACTGATATGAGTCATTATGTGCAATTTTATATGCAATTCATATAAGAACTTGATTTTGTATATTTGCTTCATGTAAGCCAGCTGGAGAGGGAGGCACAACATTTTAAACTAGATGAGCTTTGTTGAGTTCACAGTACTGTCAGTCTAACACTGGGGACTGTTGAGGCCCAACGGAAATTTCTGATTTAATGGGCTAAATACATTACAGGTATAAAAAAAAGTGTGCAAAGTTTGCAGTTTATTTTCTTTAGAGAGCAGCCACAGCCTCAGTTTAAAAGCATGTATCCCTCTAGCCTGTTGGAGAGAAGGACCCTTACTCTCTGTGTCGAAGCAGCTGGTCCCTGCAAATATCAAAAGTTTCCTCTGCAAAACCAATAATAAATTGATTTTTTTATCCACAAAGAATAAACGCTGGGTTGTTTAAGCAAGCTTCTGCATCCCTCAAAAGCTATAAAAAAAATCTCAATGTAACCTTAGGGCTTATTCCCACTATGACTAGTGATGTGCTTTTGAAAATGCAGGGTGTTGCTATTTGCATTGGTAGGAGTTGCATTGGGGGCCTATTCTTCTCTGATGCACCATAACACAGAAAAGTTGAGCATGGAGCACACAATAACAAATGGCAGTGCATTATTGCTCGTTGCACTGCAGTTCCCTGATAAGGTGCATTTGTAATGCCATTAAAGAGAAATTAAAGTTCCCCTTTCAAAATCTGCATTTAGACGGAGTTTTATTGCAGAAACGGACAGGTGATTTTTCTTCTACAATAAAACTTACCTCGCAATTGTTCTCAGCTATGGGAGCCAGATACCCAGTGCATTTCGGCTTCCCCTGCACCTGCAGAAACTAAATGAACTTCACAGCACCTGTGCAGGAGTTGCATCATTCTAGCCCGGCCAATCAAGATGGCCAAAGATCGAAACCAAGTGAAACAAGGGAAGGAAAGAAGATGGTAGCACATTCCAATGAATTCTAATGCTTGCCAAAATTTATGTGAATTGATTCTTTTTAAATTTGTTTAAATCTCACATGACAAAACTTAAGAGCAGTGCATTAATTCTGTTCTTTGCCATATAGCAGTCAGGGCTAGTCCTCCAACTGTAAACTTCTGTGGGTTATAATTAGCAATTTCATGCAAGCAGAGCTCAAACATTAGCACATTGCATGTAATATGTTTAATCTGCGGTCTCCCTTAACCATTATTTACCATTAAAAATGTATTGATTTGTATTTAGAGACTAATGACAGATGAATCTTGGAAGGCCACATCAGCCTTTTACTAATGGTTGGTTCCGCCATATTGCACTGATACACTTTACTATAGTATTTTGTAGGTGTATTTCTTTTTTATAAATACATGACTTTGCTTTTTCTATATGGTAAAGTTCCATTCCTCCCCCATACTATGACTTTTGCATTATTTATGTAATATAACAACTGAATTCACTGGCTGGTTTTGAAATTCTGGAATAGAAGAAATTACTGCCAGTAGGACCTATGGGTGTTAATCATATCTCATGCTTTTCTTTCTCTGTCTCCCGGTATACGGTATAAATCTCCTATTTCATTATCAGCTTTTCCTTTCAAACTCTCTTGGTCTTCCCCAGAGGCAGAGAATGTTGTTTGGCTTTGTACAGCATCGAAAATGATTCTCCTCTTATGGATAGCTTTACATCTTTCTCTAAATACATGTTGGTTGGTACCTTTACTTTATACCACTTATAACATAATCTACGCCTGGATCTAGAAGGTATTTTATAAAAAAGTTTTTTTTGTTCATTGAAAGGCAACAAATACACATTTTATAAATACAATTTCTATGCCCAATTTAGTTCTGGTATAGGTTTTTTAATGAACAGAGGACTAGTTAGGGATTAGTAGCTATACAACCAGAAATTTTGATTAACAGGAAAACCCCGTGGTCAAAACAAAAAATGTCTCTCGTACTTTCCTCCAGTAATCACTTACAACATATTGTTGTGACAAGGGATGTTTTTAGCATCTGTGGACCAGTACCTAGAACAGCTGGGTTAGAGGACAGGATGAAGCTTTAGAGCAGGCATGATCAGGCCAGTCATTATTGCAAAAAGAGATAGGCAATGTCCCTTCTGTAATAATCTTTCTTGCCTGTCTGATCACTCCGAGTTTCTGGTTTCTGGCTAAGCAGCACATGCACAGTGTCAGTTTTACTTCCAGGATACCCGGCTATCCCGACTTCCCCTGCATGTGTCGGGAATAAATTAAATCCTGTGCACTTGCACAGGACATATGTCATCCCAGCCATCTTGATCATCAATGGGAATAGGAGAAAGAGGAGGAAAAGAAAAAGAGGTGAAATAAAAAGATGGTGGCACACTGAAAAAGTTCAGGGGTAGGTGAGTATTGCAGGGTTTGGTTGCACTCTAAAGTACTCTTGTACACAGACTTTGGATATTAAAGTCTATCTACCTATTCCTAAAAAAAACATTAAAAGAGCTCTAAACAAGTTTCACAAGTACTGTGAAGAAATTGTTAAAGATTGTTGGTTTCAAACGGTTTCTAATAACGTTAAAGCACCCGCTGTTTGTTTATATTGGAGGGTTGGCAGGTTGCCAAGGTTCTATTAAATTAAAATAGTAGCTGCACACTTTTGGGTGACTCAATTATAAACCTTGTCATGTAAACATTTATAGAGTGTGGTAGAAGTCACTTCATGTCTAATACCACCAGTCTCACTTCCCGATTGGAAATTATTAAGTGTCATCCAACTACTAATTTTCCAGTATGGATATTAGCAGCTCTCCCCATTTAGGTTATGTTGAGGCTGGTGGTGGGGTTACAGTGTAGTTACCACATCCTCACACCACTCAACTGCTGCCTTCGGAGAGATGATACATGAAGCATCTGCCCGTGGCAGTTTAATTGAGAATAAATGGGGGCAACAGTAAGCGGCTCTCTGACCAATTATGAACCACCAATTAAGAACCAGCCACTAGGAGCCACACAGGAATGTTGGTCTGAATTGGCCCCTGGTGAACTGCACTGCAGCTGTGTCAGTCTATCAAGACAATGAAATTATCAGAACTATCTAGATGAGGAGAGAATGATTTCTCTGAAGTGCCTTTAGCTACAAAGGTCATTTGGGCTTGTTTTTAAAATGCCTCTTCATGACCTGTTTTTTTAAAACAAACATCTATGAACAATTTTGGTTATTTTTTATCTTTTCACAGGTACAGACAATTTTAAGGCATGACAATTTTAAAAATGTTTTGTTCAATCTAACCTCATCGTTTATATTTTCCAAACAATATATTGTGTTTGTATGCACTAAATTAAATTTGACTGTATGTATTACTTAAAAAAATAGATTTAACAAACAAAAGCCTAAATATGTGACATAAGAAGCCCGTTTTCATTTTACAGGGCCTCAGCTTTCAGAAAATATATCATGTTTTAGGCATTTTAAGTAATGAAAAAGCAAAACTATCATCTGGTACTGAGAGGTGTTAGAACTTTTAACCACTTTGCTCCCACAAATTCGTAACACATAGAAGGTCGAATTTGTACTTTGTACTTTTTTCTTCCATAGACCAGCTAGCTAGTGGTTAAAGGACAAAAATAGGTGGACAGTCATATTGATAGTGTGAAGTCATTGATGGGAGCCATGATGGTTGTGAGCAGAACAGTTCAATGACAAGCCTTTTAATGTATTATAATGATAATATCACAGCTGTAATTTCCTAAAAAATGCAATCCCCAGTGGCCATGGCACCTTAGGGCATGGTTTAGGTGGCTTAGTGAGAAATCTAGCCCTGAACACATACATTGATTTCTGGAGAAATATATTCATTCTAAGTTTGCTCAAGAGATACAATTTCATTACACAGCCTTCCTAATACAGAGTGCACTGTAATTTGAAAAATGTTGCACACAGACAATTCTAATACTGAGTGTGAAGCATTTTTAATGTGACCTTTGTCAATGCACTTTGAGACATTGATATTTCTAGAAACCCAAGTTTTTCTGAAACATTTTGCTCATCTCTTGCAATTAAATGAGCGAAGCTTGTCAAAATGATCTTTGGTTAACTTATCTCTTTGTGTTTGTGCCTGTATTTAAAATGTCATAAATGTGGTACATCTCATATTTAGGAAGAAATATAGAATATGCACTACCTAACTTATTCATTAAAACAAAACTCGTTGGAGGTAGGACTGGAAATCTAAAAAAAAAATTTGTAACTTGTGTACATGCCAAAAATTTCCTTTGGATTTGGATGTCATTGTCTGATGAAGAATCCTATATCTGTGCACCCCAGTGGGAAGTAAAGGGGGTTGTGCATTGCTGGCCTATTACTGTACCCCTCTATGGACAAATCTTTGGCAGGTGGTGTATGATATCGTAATCAGTGATTTTATCTCACAATAAGGTCAACGATGCTTGAAGTGAATATATATATATATATATATATATATATATTGTTATTTGAACTGTCTTTATATTCAGCATTATATAGAAATTTAAATAAATCTAGCATGAACATGTGACATGCAATCTATAACTACAGCATAGAATCTCACGATAGTTAGCCAACTACTAGTTGCTTTCTCCAAGTCAATTTTTTTAATACTTTGGTTCTTATTGGTGGTAAGTATAAATAAGGGGATGGGTGGTTAGTAGGGTTACTCCCATGGAAAAATTAATAATTTTTTAGATTTGCCTAGCCTGGATTAGGTATTTACAGGATAGGGTGGAGAGTTAGATAGGCTTTTGAAGGCATAGTTTTGAAATTTTTGATATTTTTATTATCTAATGATTGTGATATACAAGAAACCTTTCTCTGTGATTACACGTACATAGTTTAACATTTCAAGTATTATATTAACATGAGTTTTTTGAAAGGGTCTCAAATACCCAACGCATTTCACGCTTAGGCTTCCTCAGGGGAGAGTTGAGATTGAAATCTAACTTGAATTTTGGAAATCTATATAATCACAGTAATGTGGGGTTGATAAAAACATCTGCAGGATTTCCATGCCCAATTATTCCAATAAAATATGAGAAAGGTGTTATGTATGGTAATATAATATTATCAGCAATATAGGTTGAGGAGTATCCATGAAATTGAAAAAGAAACTTTGGATTCTTGCTTTTGTGAATACTTTTGGCTGTAGTATGGGGGCATTAGGTAAATAAGGTTGTGTAGATATTAAGCAAGTACATCTAGATGACCAAGACAGGTATTAATAATATCAAAAGATATTATTAGAATGCTGGACAAATGAAGATTTTCATAAAATTGCCAAGTGTGATATTTTACTGGTATCAAATGTATTGATTGCTTATTTACCAAATTGGAATTTGGGTTGATTTGCGGTAAGTCAATTAGCATATTATGAGCCGAGTGATATATATTAGACAAAATATAAAACAGAACACAATGCAGTTTTTTTGAATGAGCACAATGGGCCTGGTTGGAAGGGATGCACTTTCATCAGTGAATCTGGGTGATCCAGCACACCTGGAATGAATATAGTTCATGATTTAAATCATTTACTAACAAATAGCAAATGACTTTTAAGAAATCTATTACAGGTTTGTTGGATCACCCAGCCTAACTGATGAAAGTGTATCTTCCCCAGCCTTGGAGCTTTAATAAATCAGGGCTAATTGTTGAGGCTTCCAGCATCACTATGTTTATGGCAAAGTAGATAAAAAATGAACACATCAGTTGTAGAAAGGTAAATCCACCAATCATCAAATAATTATATTTATACAGATATCTGTATCTTCAGCTATAACACCAAAATCCCACTTGGAGGGTTTAATGCCATGGCTATAGTTTCCATTTTTGTGTCAAATGATAACATATCCATCTCTATCTATGTGTGAATTAGTGGAGAAACTGGAGAACCTTCAAAAGTATGTCAACACCAATGGCCATAGCCTCAGCGCAACCAATAAAACAAACACACGTGTATGTTGTATGTATATATATATGTATGTATATATATATGAAACGGGTGTATGCTTTAATAATTTTGTGGGTTGTAATTTCCATAACAAGCAATCAGTAAAAGTGTTTCTATTCCTGGTCCTCTTTGAGCGTTAATCAGTAGGGCGCAGTTTACTATCTCAATCAGGGCTGTACAGTTCCTTTATTTATTTATTTTGCACAGCTGCTTGTGGATCAGAGGTGTCTCTACAGGGACGAGGGTGCAGAAGAAAGAAATTTCTTCCGTTTTCATCTTTATGCATGTCTGCAGATCACAAGCTGTTTATGCTCTAAGACATTTTAGATAAGCATCTTTACTCTTCTTATCCTATTGTGTCACATTGCATGGAATGCAGAGCACCCGGCGGTTCAATAATTTCTATTTATGGTACCATGATGTTGTGTTTAATTAATAAAAAATGTACATGAAGTTGGAAGAAAAGTATCTTCAGTTACATAAAAATATTTTTATGAGGAGATATTTGATCGTAATAGTGTGAAATTCAAGGTTTGAGATGGGCTTGTTCTCATCCATAAACTTATTTCTGTTTTGATAGTATGCTTGTCCCAAACCATTCCCCAATGATTTTTTTTCTTTATATAAAGGCTGATAACTAAATCAGTTGTTCTAAATGTTTTCTGGTTACAGTGTTATCCAAGTTGTATCCCCCCCATATTAAAAAAGTCTTAGTTATTTAAGACGTCTGCATACTTGTGATCCTCGAGCACTGTCCCCCACTTTGCTAGTGTTGGCTGTTGTTTGTTTGGGCATACCCACACTCATCATTCTGCTCATTTCATAAAGGCCCTTAGAGAGCTTATCATTATGTAGGCTGTCCTCACACTATTTCATGACTGAGCCGTACTAATATATATTTACATGTCCTAAAAGTCTTCCAGCCCCCCCACAGCCACTGGAGAAAAAAAGGAAGCTGCATTGAGCTGCAAGCCCAAAACAACTACAAGACACCAGGAAAAAGGGTATGCATATGTTTTTTTTTTTTTTAAATAAATGTACCAGGGGAAAGGGAACCTTTTTTGCATTCTCCATGATAATAAAGAAACCCAACAGGAGTGAGGACCTCAAATTTGGCTCTAAGAGAGTGGAGACCTAGGAGCTCCTGTACAGGATCTCACCCAAGTGACCCTGAGAATTTGTGGGTGGAAAACACTGTGGGTGGACTCCTTTTAATGGATCTTTGCAAATACTTTGTATGCTAAAGTACTTAAATATTCTGAACAAGCAGTAAAAGCACTTTTAAGACAAGCCCTCATGCTGTAGCCATAGTCATTAAGAAGAAGTTCATTGTTAAAGCTCACGCCAGATACACTGAAGTTTCAAGTAAAGGTGGGCACACCTCTTGGAGTTTCTTAAAGGTTCTGAACACATTTTAGATTCCTGTTACTCATACTGATTGTTCGTCATAATATTAGGGGGAAAATCTAGTAAGTGTACAGGTGCCCCAAGACGCTCTTATAGGAGGTTTTTAGTGTTGGTTGTCAATGATGTCATTTTAATTACCATCACCACACCAGGTCACTCCAGGTCAACTGTCCTCCCTTCACCCCAGAAGCGACTTCTCGAAAGGGAGCCAAGCAGCCTGTGTGCACTTCGCATTATCTGTCAAAATAATTACTGAAACTTTGACTTTCTTGGTTTAGAGATCTTTGTCATTGCATTACTTCAAAGTACATGCAGCTAAATAGGACAGGGATAGCTTGTGTTAAAGTTCCTCTACTGTTTGTTAAGAATATGCAAAATCTTTTCCATAGTCTAAAACACAGATGCACTTTAAGCCTTCCTTCAAAACAAATCTTGATTATCAATTTCAGGCAGCTTTGTTAATACAGCCTCAAAGCAGGCATGTGACATGTTGGATAAAAAATGGAGAATCCTGCGGATCTCATTCTTCTGAAAACCACGCAACAGCCATGTGTGTTACTGTTGTAGCATATCTGCACAGCACAGATAAGCACTACCTGCAGACTCTCAATACTTTGTTTTTTAATAGAATTTGTAGTTTTTAATAGGGTGGCAGGGGTGCTATCTATCTATGTTGTTCGTAGATTTGGCTCTGTATGCTCAAAAAAACATGTTTGCGGCAAGGATCACTGTGGAGCCTTCTATGATGAAAATGAATTTTGTTTAATAATAATGATGATGAACATAATTTTCATTAGCTGTTTATAGGAGAATCAAACTTCTTCTACTGAACTCCCTTAACAATAAGCATTTAGGTGGCTAATGAGACTGCATGCATCTTTTCTGCTTCTTTCCTGTCAGACTGCATGCATACTTAAGGATTAGATACAAATTGGCCACTAATTAGAGTCTTTTAAGAGGCTACAGTGAGTGTCAGTCATTCCAGAATAAGCAATGGACCAGAATCAGTGGCTTTATAGAAACACAGAGAACTAATTGAAATAGTTATGTCACTATAGAAAAGCCGGACATTGTGCAAAATGACTCTCTCATTGAGAGCTGTTTCCAGTCCTTACCCTGAGCCGCCAACGCATTCAAGGTCACCCAGAATAACCAAAATGTTCCAACTGCATCAAGTGTGTGTGTCTGGAAAATTAATTAGGCAAAATCTTCAGTATGCTGTAGTTATACTTGTGTATGGCATGAATTAATGTGCAGGCTAACACCCTTTAACTGTGCATATTGTTTCCTAGATCTTTTACTGAAAAACACAAACAAGCATATTAAAGGCATTATTACATTTATATTGAATACTGCTTGGCTATTATTAGAATGCTATACAGAGAATGAAGACAGGCACTTCTGAATCAGTGGTATAATAATAGGTAGAATTCATGTTCTGCATGACTTTGTTATTTTAACCATAAACATAACAAAAAAGAAATGCAAAAATAAAACATATTAAAAGTAGTGAATAAAAACTCAACTCCAGTCCACATTGCCTTTTTTAAAGTACGGTAAAGGTTTCACGTCTAGGTTGTATTATTATTGTTCCATGTAATTTTTTGGGGGGAGAATACTGTTACTTCTTGTCCTATTGCCCCCCATGTTGTAAACAGGACCGGAAGTAGTATGGAATAGGGTTATGGGTATGGCAATAGGTATTAAAATCACTTCTCTTCCAGCACAACTTACCTTCACCCATTTCTCTTTTGTTGTTGGTCTGAGATTTGAAGACTGGAATTACCCATGTTGTGCTAGTTTAATAGGGCTTCATATTGGGATGGACAAATGGAGGCCGGAAACTCCAGAAAGAATGTTTTGTCCCTTTTAGTTTTTTAAAGGAAGTAACAAACCAGCAGCTAGTGTAAATAACCCACAAGTCCACTGAAATACTCTTTTGGGTGAATGTTTTTCTTTCAGAGATTCTTAAAGTAGACCTTTCATGACATTTTACATTATATAATAAAGGGTGGCTGAAATCTTTTTTATTATGAAAAAATGTTTTTTTTTTTCAAATACTTTTATTAATAATGTTTTTGGGGGAGGATCCCTCCCCTTCTGCTGCAGCGGTAAAGACTGAATGGCAAACCTGCAGCCTCCTGGGACACATACATCATGTATCTCAGGAGGCTGCAGGCTGCCCCTTCTGTGCAAGCCCAATCCGGGGCATGTGTAGAAGGGGCTTTCCCAGAATGTAAAAATAAAAAGTGCTGATCTTACGCATGTGCAAGAATACATTTCAAGAAGAAACGTCATCCGAATTTTGGACTGTAATCAGATTGTGGAAGGATCAACAGTAAAGCTACGTACACACATCCAATGGTTCTCGCTTGATAATCAGCTCAGGGCCGATATCGGGTGAGAATCTGGCATGTGAACAGCGCCAGTCGCCCATCATCCGAACAACCGTCCTGGCGGATCCACGGACGATGGACAACTAACGATCCTCATGCAAGGGAAGGGGGAGAGCACGCAGCAGGGTGCCGCTCCCTCATTTCCCCCCTCCCCTCTCCATAGAGCAGAACAGTGTTGTATGTACAGCACTCGTTCATGCATCATGCAGTGCTAGTCGTTGGAAGGGATCGCGAAAGATTCTTTCCAACGACTATTGTTGCACAGGTGTATTTGGCTTTATTTATTTTTTAACGAGTTCCGCTTTAAGTTCTGATAAACTCTAAACTTGTATTGTTTTTCTAGACGTGTCAGTCTCACTATCTATCTATTCATCTATTTATCCACCTATCTTTCAAATTTAATCTACCAATTTACCATTTTGTGCTTTTAGTTTTCTTGACGTTTTCACATATTGCATATGCCTGTATATAATCAGCATAGCAGATAGGACATTGACTAATAGGATGTATAGAGGTGATTGCATCTTCTCATAAAAAGGACACAGTCACATTTGCACGCCTCCTGCATTGCCCTTCATCAGGAGAGATCAATATGACTTTTAGGAAGTTTGGAGGGGAACTGAGACTGGTAAATGGTGGTTCTAATCATTAAATAGATGGGAAAAGATATGTATGATGTGACCTGTGGTCCATGAAGTCATGTGCTCCAGCTGATTAGAATGCAAGCTTTGTATAATCATTGGCTCTGTTGACTGGCCCAGGTGGCATTTCCATTCACACAATCACTTAGTTATATCCCCAGGATAAGCACTTAGCCTATTGTGTCTTCTTTGTGATTTATTATGCTTTTACATGTCAAATCCTTAGGTATCTATTTAAATATATCTCATGAAGTGCTCAAAAGATGTTTGTTTAATCGCGGGAAATCCACACAAAATTATTTAAACAATGTTAATGTAGAACAGCTTTTATACCTTTTTTTGCAAATATATATTATGTTCTACCTTCTCATGGAGGTAATCAAAACTAGTGTTGGTGGAATTTCCTACTATTCTATTCGACACCAATTCGATTGAATAGGGAGATATTGTTCGGGTTATTGAAAGCTGAATTTGAACACCATTAAAGTCAATGGTGGGAGAATTCGGGTTATTTTTAGGGACTGTGATAAACTGCAAGAGCAGGAGCTGTCAGCTCTGCTCCCCTGATTGCTCTTGCAGCACTTACTAGTTCTATGTGTTCTTGGATAGAGTTTTGCTATCCAAGAACACATGGAGTCCTCAGCCAATCAGAGAGCACTAGAAGTTTTGAATGGGAAGACTTGTCCCCATTTAACCTCTAGCGCCGCGGATCGCACACTGTTCTCAATGAATGCAACCGCAGCCGCATTCATTGATAACATTCCTGGCACTAGGAATTAATTAACCTATAGTGCTGGGGATCACACACTGTTCTCAATTAATGCGACCACGGCCCCATTCATTGTGAAGATCCCCGGGGCACTAGAGGCTAAATGAGGACAAGTTTCCCCATTCATTCAACTCTAGTGCTCTGTGATTGGCTGGGGAAAGGAAAATCCTGATGACGCTTGAGCTCAGCCAATTACAGAGCACCAGAAGTGATGAATGGGGAAACTTATCCCCATTTATCCTCTTGGGCCTGGGATCTCACACTGACAGGAGGATTCCCACGGCTCTGCAGCTGTGGGAGTCATCCTGTCATTGTGGGAAAACCTGTAAAAAAAATAAAAGTTAGTTACACAAAGCACATACATTCAATTAACTACTTTAACATTATTTTTTTTTCAACACATTTTTTTACACACGAATTTGCTCCGTTGAATCCAGTGTTTTTCGGGTCAGGTCTATCGAATTCGAACAGCCATATTCAGATCAAATATAAGGACAACCCCAAATTCAAACACCAACACTAGTCACAACAGCAGTTTATAAACATCTTAATTTTACTAAAAGGGTTTTGTCTTTATTAGTGAGATTTCCTATCACATCATATTGAAGGTAAGAAAATTTTCCCCAACAGAGACATAGAAAGCAATAAAACCTGACAAAGGATTTTACCCTTATAGACTAAATTTAAAAAAAAGGACAGGCTCATATGGAATTGAGCTTTCATTAATCAATATGATGACAACATATATTAAAGGCATAAAAAAGAGGTCTCCAGATAGCCTAGGAACACAAAGGAGGAGAAAAAGACTGCATAAATTTACTCCTCCCCATTTAAATATGGGTTGATGTATTTATTTTATTTTAACCTTTTTGATGACCTATGCTAATCCTTACCAGTGGCCTAGCTAGAGACCTGTGGGTTCTGATGCATAATTTGAACCTGGAACCCCCTTCTACCACCTTCATTGGTTTTCATTTGCCAACTCTATACCTAATTCCTTTAACTGTATAATAGTTTGTTTTTTAGTATCTCTACCACCAGAGATAACAAATAATAAAATAAGATGTACCCAGCTCCCTGAGGAACATTACTGTTGCAATCAGGACCCTGATTTGTTAAAGGGGAAGTAAACTGGGAACAAAACACTCACCCTTACCTTCGAAGATCCATTGATCCTTTCAGGGGTTTCCTGGATCGGGTCTGGCAATGTCCCGGTATACTCACTTGTCCTGGCAAGGGAAAAGGGAGGCGCTTTACCTTTTTTACCCCCTACCCCCCAAAAAAGAAGGTAATTTTTAACTTATATAAAAGGGTTGTCAACCCTTTTATGTAAGGTAAACATTTTAGTTTAGGTCCTCTTTAACTTAATGTTTTGGGGTGGTATAGGGCTTTCAGGCAACTAACATTTACGTGGTATGTACCGCAGTGGTTTGTGACATGCTTTAGTGCTTTGCATTGCTCTGTATAATGCTACATGTACATTTTTTTACCCAGCACACACCAACGCAATGCTTTGATTTGAAATGGACACATTAAAAATCCTTGAATTGTATTTATTCTCCTATTGCAGTGCATGACTGAATCACAACAAAATGCTTCCAATTGCTTGTAGTGCAAATGGACCCTTAATTATGTTTCTGCTAAAAATAGTTAATGATGCAAAAATCTGAAGACAATTTTAGGTAACAAGAAAACCACAAAGAAACATATTGCACTAGTTATGATTGAAGAGGATGAAGAAACAATTTATTTAAATTTATGGATCGTCTTTTCGGCGATGAACCAACACAGACAGTTTCAAAAAAGTGACTCATAAAGCAAAGCTACATTATAAATGTTAGAGATAATACAGTTTTATTCTGACCTTCATCGTATTCATAGCTTGCTAATGGATGGGTTAAATAATTGATGGTTTTAGCCATAGGCTGTAAATCACAGCTCAGTTCAGATGTACTCAAGCAACTTTAACACATTTTAAGAAACAACAGAATATTTAAACATGTTTTTTTCCAAAGAAAAAAAAAATGATGTATGTAATGGCATTTTCTTTTTATTCTAGCATGTACAAAAAGTATTTACTATATAGTGCAAAGCAAATTTGTAAATGCAAAGGTGACAGAGCCATTTACAAAGTAAATGATGGGTCTGGAAAAGCTTTCCTGAAATTATGTGAAATTAGGCTCACTTATCAAAGTGCAAATTTAAATTTCTCATTTAGGGACATATTGCTAATTGACCTTAAATGACAAAGATTTCCTAATTTATGTTCCTGTTGTCCAGCTTAGATTTACTAGTTAGTATCTATTTATAATATTTTATTGGTTGAATTTGCCTGTTTACTAAATTGATTAGATTGTATCAGTAGCCAAATGTATCCTGCTTGTGCAGCAGCCAAATGCAACAAAAAAGGCAAAAGACCCCCACACATGTGCAGAACACACAAAAAATGGTGGCACTGGTCAGGAATCCTTATAGCTATGGTAAATGGCATATTATGCAGATTCAGGAGCAACATATGATAGATGCCAAATCATCAATTTACAGCTTAGTGGTATCCCTTAAAAAATGGTAAAATTATGGTAGAATCGGGACATCAGGCGCACATGGTGGGCCTGATTTATGAAAGCTGTCCAAGATTGGAGAAGATGGAGTATCATGGGAGAATCTGAGTGATCCAGCACTGAAAACATTTGCTAACTAAAATCAAATTATTTGCAAATCAATTCCAGGTTTGCAAGATCGCCCAGGTTCTAACATGATGGTCTATCTTCTCCAGTCTCTGAGAACTTTAATGAATCAGGCCCATAGTTGGAATGTACTACTACATACTGTGAACCTAGTCTGTAGAATTTGATCACTTTGAATAAATCTGCTACTTTTTTTCCCACCGGAATTATACTAAGCAAAATTAGATTTGAATATTCTTCAATGTGTTTGGAGTCAGATGGTTGCACCTCCATACACCAGGTACACTGTGCACCTGTACTTGGTGTAAGAAGGTATACCAGGCACCCTAACCCTACCCTAACCCCTAAAACCTCACCACCATGTATAACTTGCAGCTCAGAAAATCCAGACAGTGATGGCTAGTCATTGATAGTCAGCTGGAATCACTGAGCTATACATGGTACCTGTCATTGACTGCCAACTGGATTCACAGGCTGTCAGTGACAGATACGTCCGTTGTCACTCAACAAAGACATGTAAGCCCGTCAAGCTATTTCTCATACAATCATATCAATCTAATAAAAGCTTGCTAACAGGAGAATAAAACACAGGGTTGACCTCATTAATGAGCTGCTGCTCCTTCATTGTCCAACTACAGGCTGGGGCTATCAATGACCAAGGAGTTTTTCTTTAACTACAAGTGGGACTTGACGTGTCTGGAAGGGTCATCTGGATCAAAGACCATCTGAGTAGAATTTTAACTTTTTTGGAGGTAAGCACATTTACATATTTGTATATCAGCTGTTTTTTTGACAGTTTTGAATAGACATGAAACAGGACAATGTTAAAAGAAAACACTGTCGTATGCTCTATATATCATGTATGCCCAACCATGGCCTTCAGAGAAACAGAATAAGGTAAGAGCATTACCTCCCTAAATGACAGCTATCACATAATAATTTTAGAAATTTCAACATAAGGACACAGTGAATTGCTTTGTTCAATCAGCAAAAGAAATGGCATTTGTTTGCACCAAAGCCTTATAATGTATAAAATCCATCATTCTTCCTTAATCATATTATTGCATAGCAACATCCTGATGTGAGCTACAAAAAATGCCTTTTCATGAAGTCATGAAAACAGCATTTATAAATTTACATTGGTGAATAAATTCAAATTGGTGCTGCCAATATTTTATTGCGGATTGCTTTTTATGTAAAAGAGAGGATTTATTTTAAATAACATATTGTTAAGCTATTTTTCCAGGCTAGCCAGTATAGGAAAATATTGCAGGGACTGTGTGATGTGCACCAAATATTTAAAAAAATGCTTTTGTCATCTATAGCAATTGTTACCCTGAAGCAATGTGACAAAAAAGATTTCCACCATCCTGCTTTATTCTTTAAAATATAATTCAAGGACATACTAGGGACACAGCTAGGTCCCAGGTTTAAATCTTGGCCAGGATGCTATCTGCATGAAGTTTGACGGTTCTTCTGATGTTTGTGTGGTTTTCCTTCGGGTACTCCGGCTTCCACCCACATTCCAAAAAATATGAAGTTAGGTAAATTGGCCTTAGACTGTGGTAATCACACATGACTGACGTAGGAACATTCGATTGTGAACCCCTTTCAGGGATAGCTAGTGACGTGACAATGGACTTTGTAAAGCGCCGCATGGCTCAACTGCAGCAGACATTGCTACAGATAGAAAAATGCTAGCAAAAAGATAGATAGAGCTTATTGAGCCATTTTTTTTACAGAAAAGTGCAATTTAAAGACTTTTTAATTTAGCAATATGGTGGATGCCTTGGTGGGTCTGGGGTCAATGTCATAGATGTCTCTTGTCCTTGTCCAATTGAACTTTCCATTGTAAATGTTCCGTGTTTTAAAACTTACAGGTATAAATACCTATATCACGACTAGAAAAGTCTATGATAGTGCATGCTAGTATGCTGCCATATAGATCCAGTGGTGTTTTTTCAGAAGTCTGACACCTTGGTGCTGATTGGAGAGCTAATGTTACGATTAAGCAGTGGATGTGTAGGACCCCGGCATGAAGACCACTGCTCTAACACTTATTTACATTTTGCTTCTGTAGCGTATACTGGCAGCTGACAGACTTTTCTATGGCCACATTCTAAACTAAAAACTGTAGGAGATTTTAAAGATAAATGATGCAGGAATTACATTGAACATGCAAGGCTGATTGTCAATATTGTAGACTACCATTACATGACTCCTAGAAGCAGTGTTTAATTCATTGTTAGCAAGTATACTGTTGGATTAGTTTAAGTGTGGAGTGGTTGATGTTGAATTTATGTAATTTACCATTCTCTATTTATGGAGAAGTATGAAGAAACTTAAACAGACAAACTTTTAACGATCAATAATGGCCTAAACAGGTAGTAGTCAAAGGAATTTTCTACTATTGGGGGATTTTAGATGCTGTCCCATCTTTGGCAGTTTTTTTATAAGGATTAAAAGCTTGGGATTCCCTTCCAATTGCACCCAGGCTCTTTTCCAGACATGGAGCCCTAGGAGCCAAAAAAAGAAAGGATGGGGTGCAGTAAGCATGCATTCTCCCCCTTCCTGTAACATGCCAGACCCCATACCCGACAAAAAAATTGAGTTTTTTATGACCCTAGCAAGGGTCACATTAGGGTCAGTCACATTATCCAGTGTAAGTAAGGGATTCCCTTCACAGTTACCACAAGGCTAGGGGTCTATAGCAACAGTACCTTGGCTATTAGTCTAAAAAAGACCAGTCTAAATATGAAATGGAAAGAAGAATTGCTGCCGTCATCAAGTTGGGCAAACTTCAAAGAACTTTTTGGAACTGAACTTATCACTGTACATCATCCTAGAAATAAGTGCTGAAACCAGTAAATATCTTTGAGCTGTAATATCAGCTTCCAGCACTAAATAAGTGCAATAGCTGCAACAAGTATCAGGTTTTCCTGATAAAAAATACTTTAGCTAAATTATATTTAAAATCTAGAATTAAAAGTGAAAGGCTTGAGGAAAGGCTTTCAGCCTGTAACAATGTAAGCTGTTCCTGCAGTAAAGGGATAAGCATGTTCTGTAAAAAAATTAAACTCGTTTAAAAGAATTCTGATAGATGGAGGCATGTTCATCTATTGATTGGAACAACAATGAAGAACTTGGCTCTCTGACTGCAAAGACTGGTCAATAACAACCCAACAGTTTCTGAACAGCCAACTTAATTCAATGGTGATTCTGTAGGAAACATTGAATCCATATCACTTCAGTTATTGACAAAAACATTTAGCAAACTATGGGTGGCAAAATGTTATTTGAAAAAGGGAATTGTTCTTTTTTATATTTAGAGAGGGTCAGAACCATAGTTTTTGGATGCTAACAATATTTTAAGTAACCTGCTATGGAGTGAACTATAATATTTCAGCACATGTACGTGCCTAATTTTATTGTAAATCTTCTGCACTGCCCAGAGACCCATCATACCAGCCCACTGACTATTAACTGTTCTGATTTTTTGGAAAAGTCAATATGTGTAACCCCCTTCTTTTGCTCTTGTTGTTTACACACTTCACTTTACTGCATTGCCTAAACTTTTTCTAACAAACATAACTCAACAGAGTTTTTAAAAAAACTTCTGTATTCACAAGAAATACATTTTTTTCCACTAGTAAGAGATAGGAATGGTTTGGACCACCAGTGGATCCACACAATGTGGGTTTACTGCGTTCAGAGTCACTAATGATCAAGCAGAGGTATACAGTATATAATAAAATATATACTTAATTTCTTGGATGAGATAGAAAATCTTAATGAATTTGTTGTCTTCTCTTAACAAAGAGGAAAATACGGAGGACTAAACCTTGTAGTGATCTCAGAAATCTGATAACCTTGAAGTCAGACTGGTGTTTCTTTCAGGGTTTATAAATTCTCATTTATTTTAAAAACAGCACAAACAACAAAAAAGAGCAGTAACGTGTAAACCAGGGGTCAGCAAGCCCCAGCCTTTAGGCCAGATATGGCCTAGCCAGTAGTCTTTTCCGGCTTAACACCCCCCTGGTAGATCGGCTTTAGCTCGGCCGGCAGGGGTTGGCAACTTGCGGCCCTGGATCCGCATGCAGTCCTTCAGCGTTCCCTACCCTTTTGTTTGCATTGCAAAGGAAAGGGATTTCCATTCAGGGGCGTTCCTGGTGGGGAGCCGAGCCATCAGCGAGAGGCAGAGTCCCGCCTGGTGTGCTTTGTTGACCTCCTAAAATGGCCTAGTAGCCAAAAAAGTTTGCTGACCCCTGGTGTAAACCAATCAGCTATTAACTGGTAAATAGCATCACTATGTCGTTGGTTTGTTTTGAACATTCTCACTGATTTGCTACGCCTTAGTGAAAAAGCCGGCATGTACCAATAATTGCACTGATATGACCAACTCAGATCATTTCTAGTCAAAGAAAAGAAAACTTAGAAGAGTGTACATATATTTCAAGTGAGTCCTAATGTTACTTGGCAATGCCAAGTAATATCATACATTCTGGCATGAATGCCAGCTGTCAGTTTTGACAATCAGTTGTATTGTTTCAGAAAAGTTTTGTTCTATACTGTATGAATTTAGCTGCCAGGTATTTTTGTTATTGCATTTTTTTATTATTTTGAGAAGAACCAAACCAGTTGAAATGTGTGATATACCGTTTTTTTATTTCTTTTTTTCAGCTGAATATTTAGTTGTGCACATTTAGAAAACCAAGCAGAATGGAGAAACATAAAAACAGGCTTTTTTTAATAAGGCATTGTAGAGAGTAAGCTTGGTGTTCAGTGTTTCAACAAATGCCAAACGTTTCTGATGTTTGATGATTGGATTTAGTACCTAAGGCTGAGCTTCCCTAATAAATGTCCTGCCCCCCCCCCCCCCCCCCCAGTGTTCCTCTGGGCATCTGTTAAGTAGCAGAAACTTCATTTGTATCACGATACTAATTACCCTCTAAATGTTAAATATTAAATACATCAACAGTAAAGCAGTAATCTGCAGATTCCACTAAAAAAGAGCAAATTCATTTTTATTACATAGTTAAATTGTTCTTGACTAAACTCAAGTGATGTTTTCTTCCATTTACTTATTGTAATATGTTTGAAACTCCCCATTAGCCTGTAAGTCAATAAATAATCAATACTGTAATCTTTTAAGCTGTACAAGGTATTAAGCATGAATCCTCAAATCACTAATAATGGCAAAGAATGTTTACACAAAATCTGGATTTCCAATCTCAGTTTTCTTACAATTGCTAGGAATATTGTGCTTTTGTTGCTACATTAGTTTTAAAGTAATTAAAATTTATGTGAACCCGGTCAGCAAAATCTCAAGGAAGCTTTATAAGGTAATTTCAGAAGTAATTTTCAGCATTTATAAAACTAAATGGAGATTCTACCATGAAGCTCTTTGTGTAGGCACTTGCTGTCACTGTCTACCTATTATTCTCTTGCCAAAATTGTTGTCACACAGCTGTCACCTTGTCACATGGGCCGAGACTTTAAGGTGCGTGCTGCCACACATTCCATGTGCATAGTTAAGGTATATTAATAGGACCAGCAGGATTTTAGCACAACAATTACCATTTCTGGGCACCCACTGGCAAATTCTAAGCTCCCATGAGTTGATATAGGCATAAACACCTTTTTAAGCATTTGCAAACACCTGTGCACCATATTTTTGTCACTATCAGTAAATTCAATGTGAAAAATGGTATGTACATGCATAAAGACCTTGTACTTTATACAAAATGCACTTCCTTTCCACCCTCATCACCCTGATCTACCCTTTTCTAATTTCCCCCTCTGAAGTGTTATAATTACTAAATATGTATGGTCTGATGGCCGCTAGCGTCTTCCCTGTCTGCACCTAGACTTTAGAGCAGGCATGGGCAAACTATGGCCAGTCGGCCATAACAACTGTTGGGTTGTTATTGACCAGTCTTTGCAGTCGGAGAGCCAAATATTCATACAAAATTATTCATTGGCAAAAAAAGGTTGACAACATTGTTCCCGCTGAAATGGAATATAATTTCAATCCAAGTTTTCTTTTACTTTTCAGTAATGACTTTTACATGTAGTTTATATCAGTTAATACAAATACTCTCCATTCATCTAATACTGGGCTGGCCCCTGTGTAAAATTTAAAAACTCATTATGGCCTCTGAGCCTTTGCCCACCCTGGTAGACAAGCCCCATAGAACACTTAGGTTCTTGTAAGTATAGTTTGAATTGGGGGGTGGTGGTAAGTGCATTGTGTATTAAAGTGTCTTTATCTTTTAAGATTTTTGAAGCAGTGTGATTTCTTGATAATGTCCCACAGCCATGGTTCGTCATATGGTATATTTTTAGAATAAATCATAAAAATCACAGTTATCAGTTTGAATGTGAACTAAACACCCCTTACATCTCAAGCTGCTTTTTATATAATTCTGGGGGTCTTCGAAGAAAGACAAGTTTCTTGGGAAACCATCCTCATTAAAAAATGTCCTGGAGAATTCCCTGCTGCTATAGTCACTGCTGTTAAGGAATTAATCTATTCAAAGATTCAGCTACAGCATCATCTGAACGGCAAGTGTGTGTTGTACTGTAGCCAAAGAAGACTCTTTGTAGATTGTTGCACTGTAAGTAAAAATAAAGAATTAATCCTGATAGCAAAGCAGAAATTGCATTTGCCAGGTTTTGGCTTTAGTAAAAATCCTTGGGTGGAAGAACAAGACAGCTTGACATCTACATGTATCTTGCTTGTTTCTAATCATTTCTGTTTGCTCTCAGTGAAATTGACTTACCAGCCAACAACATTCAAAGAGGTAATATTTACATGTCTCACCTCTCCTACTAATCTTTTTATCCCTCTCGGACTTTTTAAACTCAAATTCTCTCTAATAAACCAGTAGCGACTGTACCGCTTGCTCTTTTAATTAATTAGTAGCTTATGAGTTTGAATACTTGACAGCAATAGCTCTGACAGCAACTACAGCACTGGCCTACTTGGGGCACCTGGATGCCTTTATGCATATGCATTGCCATATCTTTAGAATAGGGTTATGTCTTTGTCAGCAATTACAGCATTGCTCTACCTAGGACACCTGGACGTCTTTATGCACCCACATTGGCATGTCTATAGCATGGGGTTTTGTCTTTGTCAGCAACTACAGCATTGCTCTACCTGGGAAACCTAGAGGAATTTTTGCAATCACAATGGCATGTCTATAGCATGGGGTTATGTCTTTGTCAGCAACTACAGCATTGCTTCACCTAGGGCACCTAGATGTCTTTTTGCACCCACATTGGCATGTCTATAGCATGGGGTTATGTCTTTAACAGCAACTACAGCATTGCTCTACCCAAGACACCTGAATGTCCTAATGCACTCGCATTGGCATGTCTATAGAATGGGGTTATGTCTTTGCCTCAATCAAGTATGATTCCTGGGCAGGGACACTCTACATTTTACAAAGGAGGAAAAGTATTAGGCATTTTCATTACTAATGTATGCTAAGCATGCAGTGTCATCTTTCTGCAGTCTTATAGATGTGCCCCTTAAGTTGAAAGTCTGGATCTTGTGACTTGAATACTCAGAGAAAGAAACATGTAAATAACTACAATATAACACTTGACAAATGAGCTCAGAGCTACATAATAATCAGTGTGATGGGGATTTGTGCATAAAAAAAGAAAAACAAATTCCTTTGAGTTATATTATATGGAATAATGCCAGTGGCAATAGCCAGTTCCACTTGAAGGTCAAATGTTCCTAGACACACTAAAAGGATGATGGGGCAACCAAAATTGCTTGGCTATACAGTTTACAAATCACAGGGAGAAAGGCAATACCTAAATTACATAAGTTTTAGTGCAACACTCAAAGCAGTGATCACCGTTTTTGATGAAAATGGGATCACTTTCTTTGTGTTCTGCAAATCCAAATTTTATCTTCACTTTACGTTAACTGTAATAGGTCTGAAGCCTTCAGCCTGTACAAACATGTCAATGCCGGCTGCTTGTTCACATTTACCCACAATGTGCCAGGCATCAGAAAGCCCATTTCCATGAATACATCAAAGGCTTTAGTCATAGTAATATCACAATAATCATTACAGATAAGGTTCTTTGAAGTTTACTAATGTCACAATATATGACAGTGGATTAGCCACCATGTTAATTTTGATTTTGGACTGTTTTTGAAACAAATAATAATTTCACTAGTTGGAAAACCGCAATTAACCTCCCTAGCGGTTCATTTCTTTACGGTTTTATATGTCTAAAAACGGTACATTGTTTTTCATGAAAATTTTTTTTTCAGTATAATATAATAGTATGAGTATAATAAAGTTTGAAACACAGAATCATTTAAAAACAATAAATTGAATAAATAAAAAAATCTATATATTTAAAAAAAAATAATTAAAAAAAAGTTTAATTTAATATTCATACTTTATAGACTGTAAAATAAATGTTCTTGAAAACAATGTACTGCTTTTACACATAAAATTCCAATGTATTGCATTCAATACAGTTATTTTATATTGAATGCATTGCAAATGGATTTTGATTTTCCTGCCCGGCTGGGACGTACACACAGAACTCCCCCGGTGACTCATCGGATGCAGAAGCAGGAAGAAGAAAGAAATAAGAAAGCGGAGATCGCGGCGCTGGAAGGCGCGGGACCCCGGCAGATCAGGTAAGTGCTCTATTTACTAACCTTCCCTAGGTGTTCCACCCCGGAGTGTGACTCGGGGTTACCACTTGTAGCAACTTTTTTCTACCCTGAGTCACACTCGGGGTTACCGTTAGGGAGGTTAATATTGTTAGTGTAGGATTCACAAGACATAAGGACTGCTGGCTTGGATAATGGTTACATACATATGACCAAAATACAAACTGATACTTATATACAAACTGATGGTTATTTTTAAGGCATTTAGGCAAGTATTATTATTGTAAAAAAAAAAGAGATTTTCTGAGATGCTGTTGGCTTCCTGATGCTATTTTCAGGACCTGGTTGTCAAAAACCATCTCTTTTTTAAATTCGGCAAAATCAGGAACCGGTTTAGAGAAGGGCTTCCCCAATGTGGATTTATTTCTCAAACAAACAGAACACAATACAGAGGAGAATAAAGATGGATTCAGGACTCCTTTGAACATCATTTGCACCTCCAATCCCCCTACAGTTCTTTGACTTTAGTCACAGTTTGCCTAAAGGGAAACTATAAAAGAAAAAATGATCATTATTTGTACTGAGCCTTGCTGCTGTCACCTCTAACCCTACTGCCCTAAGCACTGACCCACTACTGAAAATACTGCCCTGTTTGTTCTGAAGGGAGTTCTCTTTATATCTTGTGATATTCATAAGATCACCATTGTTCAGTATTCCTGTTTCAGTATATTTTACCTTTTTACTGGTATAAGATTCCTCATAGACAGAGTTAGTGTAGTGATATTTTGAAAAGACGTGAGAAAGAATGATGTTTGTTATTTTTGCCCCTGTCATTTGGATCAGTTCCTTGCCGTTTTATTCTTTTGCAGCCCCCTCTTATTTCTTACTATCATGTCCTTTGTCTCTCCTCTCCTCCAGCTGTGTCAGCAGGGCTTCTCCCTTACTTCTTCTTCTACTCTTTAATCAAATATCATCAGTGACCCAACATGTCCCTTTCATCCAAGAACTGTTTGTTGTGTGAGGTCCTGTATTGCTTCTTCTCACTTGCTTTTTCCTTAAATCCGCATATGTTATTTTTTTCCAGCTCTTGAAAATGTAGATTCACTTGAAAAGGCAACTTAATTGCTAGAAATATTGCTAGAAAACAGAAAAATTAAAATGTTAAGCTGCTGAGCTGCAGTTGTAGCGAGAATGCATTGGTAGCTAAATCCATATTACTGTTTTACCTGATAAGACAATTGTGTTACAAATAAAACACATGATAGTATGCAGGGTATAATAATAACATTTACAGATAGCAATGTACAAATGTCAGGAAGTTTGTGGAATACTAAATATAGAATTGCTGAAAATATACTTTTTATATAAAAATAAGATTCCTCTACAGAATTTAGAAATTGGGCCTGATTTATTAAAGCTCTCCAAGGCTGGAGAGGATACACTTTAATCAGTAAAGCTGGATGATCCAGCAAACCTGGAATGGATCTGTTCAAGGATTGAAAATATTTGCTAACAAATAGCTAATGACATTTAAGAAATCCGTTCCAGGTTTGCTGGATCACCCAGGTTCATTGATGAAAGTGTATTCTCCCTAGCCTTAAAGGGCTTTCATAAATCAGACCCATTGTATTGAGTTGTGGCTAAAGTGTACTGTTTGGCATTTCCTGATGTTTAGGATAAAAGGTTTTATTAAGCTACATACACACATGCAATTATTGTCGTTGGAAACGATCCTTCACCATCCTTTCCAACGACTATGGACTGCATGATGCATGAATGAGTGGTGTACATACATCACCGTTCTGCTCTATTGAGAGGGGAGGGGTAGAACGATGGAGTGGCACCCCACTGCATGCTCTCTACCTTCCCTTGCAGTAGGATCGTTGTCCATCGTCCATGGATCCACCAGGATGGTCGTTCGAACGATGGATGACGGGCACTGTACATACGCCAGACTCTCGTCCGATATCGGCCCTATCCAGCTTTGAATTTGCCCAGTTTCATTTTATCATGGGCGTGGCGAAATATTTTTGAAGTACACTGAACCTAATGTTCATGATGAACCCTATTGTAGTCTATGGAAGACAATTTTTCAACTTAGATTCCTCAACATAGATTTTTAGGGCTAACAGACAAACATCGGTCAAAGAGGCATAAGGACTGCCATGTGACAAAATAAATAAAAATACTGTATGCCAGAAAGTGAATCTTTTCATGCCCCTAATAGGGCAAAATTGAATGTACTTTAATGCTTTACATACCATACATAGGAAATGCCTGAAGGCTGTACTTGTTTTAATGTAAAACAAAGGCATGTCATCCTAAAATTTTAATCTGACCCCTATCTAACCATGAAGCTTGGTTGGTCAATTAAAAAAATAAATATGCAGATATTCACCATTCATGTAAAATACTAAATCCTATCTTCCCTCAACATTTGGGGGTTCCCACAGTTGCGGGATAGAATCACTTTCTCAATTCCTTTTCTTTAAAAAGTATGTGAGAAGGGTTTGTTAGGGGGGTTTTTGTGGGTTCCAAAAGCCCACTATATTAAGAAGTGTTCCAGATTGTTGACAGATATTTTAGAGAAAATGACAGGTGGCAGATACAGATCGGGTCACATTATTTTATATTCTAAAGTCTATATTTGCAACTATCCGCCCCTGAGCAGCTGTTTGCAGGGGGAACCTCAAATGGCTATTGGCGCTAAAGATCTTTCCTATTTTTCCCTTTAAGGTCAACCAGTACCTTTAAAGTATAGCTGCTCCTTTTTGCTCCATAGACAATACCATGTACTATAGGACAAAAAGCACAAGACACAAGTAATTAATTATTTATTTAAAGTTTATTAACCATGAGCTTTTAATGGGCATTCCCAGCTAAAAAGCAACATTAAAAGGTAAGAAGCTTATTGATTATAGCAACTGTTTAATTAGCCAAGTTTTATAAGTTTTTATAATGAAATGAACCATTTTTAGTGGTCTGTCTTCCTTACTGTGTTCTGTGGTACCTGACACAAGAAGTTACTGTAAGGCCCAGCACCAGTCCTCACCAGACATCAGTCCCCCAATCTAACACCGCAGTCTTCGCCTATAGCAGCCCCCGCTCAGCCTCGGGAGACTGGTTGCGTCTCCCAGCACTCGGTTGCCCAAAGGACCTACTGGGCAAGGGATGGTGTCTGGGAATGGGCTGGCAGCAAGCCAGAACCCCACAGATAAAGTGTACCAAGATTCCAACAGAGCCAAGTCCGGAATACAGAGCAGAGGTCCTACACAGAATATCCGTCCACCAAACAAAATACACAAGAGTAAATCACAAGAAGAGTCGGCAAAAGGTCGGTCCAGGCTGCATACAAACGATAGGTCAGGAACAGGCAAGGTCAGCAACAGTAAATCAGACGGAAACACACTTCAGCACAAATCAGCCCAGCTATATACTACAACAGGCACTGGTGACTGGGAGCAGAGAGGCTTTAAAGTCCCAGCAGCCAATAGCAGTGCAGGACAGAGTCAGGAGCTGATCAGCCTCTAGGATCCCCTTCAGCAGTGCACAGCCTAACAATGGATGCTGGGAATGCCTCAGGCTGCATCAGGCTGTACGCCTAAAGGGAAGCAGGGGCTGCTGCTATCTTAGTTCTTCTAGCTGCTGCAAAAAACATTTCTGGACAGTCGTCGGCCATGTGAGCATCTCCTAACAGTGACATCCCTGTTAAAGACCTAAAATCCTTCAGATTGCTTATTAGTGTCCTTGCTTCTACCTATTCTATGGTCTACCAGTAAACATCATTTTAATAAAGCAGAACCAATATGTTTGTAAGGTGACATTATTATTATTATTATTATTAATAAACAGGATTTATATAGCGCCAACATATTACGCAGCGCTGTACATTAAATAGGGACATAGTCCGGTGTTTTGGTCTTGCCAAATTTGGAGAAGCCTTGCCACAGAAAGTCAATTGTGGCTGCACATATCAGATCATGTAAAGGTTACCAAGAGCTGTGGTGCACAAGGCAACATATGCTCATATTGCCTATATGCTCTGTCAAACGAGAAAGTAGACAAGGTAATTGAAAGGCTTTTACCAAGCTGTTTAAGTATAGCAGGTAGAAACCATGACATTACAGTAGTAATGAATAGGCATCGTCAGGGGGTCTATTTTCAAATAATCTGTCATTTAAATTCCAGGATGTAAATGTTGCATTTTGTAAATAGTCATTTATTCATTATTACTGTAATTACAAAACCTGTGGTTTATCTATCAGCATATTTCGGTGGCATAGTGTTTAATTTCAAGGCACTTTTTACTCATTTTGATGGAGACCTTGGTAGTTTGTTTTTAAACATCTCATTAACTGGGAATTTAGGGATGGGGTTTGGCCCCAAAGAGAAAGTCTCCATTGCAATAAAACATGCTCGCCAGCCTGTTAGCCCCATTCAACTGTCAAAATTGTTGAGCTGCTCATGTGCTGTCGGTAACTGAGATGCCCTGATTCTACGGGAACTGAATGAACTCCCATTCGCCTGTGTGGGAGCTGCGTTATCCAAGCTTGGCCAATCAAGATGGCCAAGGATCAAAACAAGAAATAAAATCAGAAGGGGAAAAAGGAATACGATTACGGCACCCATGACATAATGGGAAAGGTAAGTATAAACAGGGTTTAGGTCTGCTTTATAAAAACTTATCATTTTATCCTGATGATTCGGGCTAGATCCGTAATAAAGTTAGGGTAGGCTTTGAGATGCAAAGCTATTAACCTACCTAAACTCCACATTATTTATATTTTCACTGGTGGTGCAGGGTCCTCTCCTCCTGTGTCACTGTCTGTATTCATTTGTCATTTGCAAACCCCATTTAATGTACAGCGCTGTGTATTATGTTGGCGCTATATAAATCCTGTATATTATTAATAATAATTTGTTCCTTAACAAATATGTTTCATATAATAGATTGTAGAATTTCTTACAGTGTTACGGTAGAATTCTCAAGAGTTCTTTGGACCGCAGAAAACAACAAGTTACTCACACTGTAAACTTTCTGTCAACCTGGTTATTGATGCTTGCAAATCCTTTATTTCTGCCACTCTTCTGACTTTCTTCATTCTTTTTTTTGGCCTATCAGCTTTTGCTCTCTTCAAATTCATTTAAATTTGAGTCAAAAGGGCAATAGCTGACATGCAGCCTTTTGGCTTGATCTGGCTTTGACAAGAGACGTAGAAAGGCTGTTAGGTGCTGTGAGTCTATAGCCTGCAGGGGGGTTGCTGTTTTCAGAGCCTATTTCATTAAAGAAATGAAAGCAGTTGCAAAGAGATACTGGCAGTTCCGACATAGCGAAGTTTATCTTACACAGGTTAATTCTGTGCTCCATCTGCAAAGCCATGGCTAGCAGTGATGGAGTTTAATGACTATCGCCCAATGAACTAGAATATATTGGGTGTTAAATCAGCATGTTTATGTAGTACAGCTTGAGAACGTGCTTGCTGAATTTATTTCCCAGCACACTTGAAATTTGCAGTGTATAGTTTCTCAGAAAAGCCACATTATGCTACTAATAAGTGTACGCCATATATTAAGGCATGCATGGTTCCCTGCTTATTCTCCTACTTTTCTTTTAATAGACACCTAGGTGATTCATAAAGCTTTGTTGTACTAACTTTTCTCAAGACCAATTTTAGATATCATTTGGCCACAGACACACCTGAATTATAACACCCTTTTGTAAAAGTGCCATCCTTAGTAACATGCATTTATTACAAATATTAGCATTATTCTTCATGTTCCCTTCAATAACCTTACTTTGATGCGGATTTGCTAACATTTTCCTTTTTTTACTGTCTACATATGTAATGATTTTAATTTTACTTTACAAAGCATAATCAGTCCTAATCAGCATAATTAGTCTGATCAGGTCATGCTATGTACAGGGCCCCTAATGCCAGACCACCATGCCCTTTCGACTCCTGTAGGTGATGTAGGAGGCAGTGAAGAACGTGCACACCCTTTTCTTTTTTTAGACTAGGATGAGGGGTGATTAGCTAGTAAAATTGTGTTAAATAGGAGCTTCCATTATATCTGCTGCTGTTCTAATGAAACAATGATGCCCAGACAATGTGGGTGGCAGTGTCACCTGATGTAATTTAGCATTCCTGTTATTTTGCTTTTATTTAAGTTTCTTTGACTTTAATCCTAAAAGCTAACCTTCTAGGCATGGGTTCAATGAGTCCCCTCTGGTGGTAAAATGGAACTAAATCCTGCTGAGCCATCTGTACAAGTTTCATTGCCAGTTGCTGCCATCTTCCTTCTCTTCTTCCTCTTCAAAATGAAGTTCGTCCGTCTTGATTAGTCCTGTCGGGATGATATAACTTATGTATAGGTACGCAGGAATTATTTTATCCTGGCACATGCAAGGTTACATTACCTGTCCATTTCTGTTGTAATGACCTGCCTGATCATACAAACCTAAAAGTGGAAATTTAGTTCCACTTTCCCTTTGTACAGAGTGTTTTCCTTTAGTCATCCTACTTCTTCGACATTTTAGTAAACAGATATATCTTCTTTCTACTTCTGTAAGAGCAATTTGGTATATATTTGTTCAATAAATTAAAAGATCTTTACTTTTTGTTGAGATTTTTTATGTTTTTATGTTTATGTTTTTATGTACATTTTTTCATGTACATTTATGTACATTATATATGTATATATTTAATAAATCTTATATTACTTTTTATATTAGTTTTATACCTATCAGGCTTTTCCTTGAAAAAAGGATCTTCCATATTTTGTTGCTTCTGTGCATAAACCAGATTGGTCCCCTTCCTGAGTAGAAATTGTGGTGAAAACCACAAGGTATTGCTTGGTTCCAGTGCAAACATACAAATGTATGGACACAGAATAGGTCAGGGTGCTCTTACAACACTGGTCTGGTACTTGGTACTCTGTTAGTGAGCGCCTGATGGCAAAGCTGTACTTTTTGCAACCAAATAACTCTCAACATCAGAAATATTGGATCTGCTGTGTCGAACTAATTTAACTTTCTATGCTGGGCTGTTTTTTTTTTTCTTAGAAACAGCATACAATTTACTTATAAGATACTGCTGTGTTGATTTTATAATAATCAAGAATAACACTGCATTTTAACCTAAACCCAACTATAGCTTTTGTGCTTCTGTTACCACTCAGCCTATGGTAGTAATATATTAGCCACAGCTCTGCTCTCATCATTAGCTTCGTCTGTGTCCGATTTCTCTTCTCTGACATGTGGCCATACAGTTTTCTCTACTCATCCCATTGTATCTGGCTCCTCATTCTTCTAAGTCCACCTCTGTAGTTCAATCTGCTCCTCTGCTTGGGGATTCCATAATGGCATTGTACCTTATTTCCTATGGACTCCCTAACAAATATCACTGTATATAATCTGCCAAACTGATTCTAATCTCCATAATTAATAAGTGGTTTATTTATAGAGCAGTGAATCTGACTTTTCACTGAAACATTTTCTTGTGGAGAATCTTCACATCCATGTATTTCAATGGCAGCAATATATTCATACCACATTTGATTGCACTACTGTCACCAGAACCAAAGTCACTGAATTTAATATATTGCTGACCACTAAAGTATGTTCACGTAGGCACAAGCGATGAACCACATTTTATCTAACGGACATCTCAAGGAGCTCGTCATGTTCCTTTGAGATGTACATTTTATAATATCTATGAAAAACATAAACAGCCACTCAATAAGATTTCTTTTATATCCAGTTATGGCTTAAACTTTTCATGGACATTCAAGGGCATGTTATGAGGACATGCTTTGGTCCTTGAGGCGTCAATTGAGTGATGGTTTTATAATCTTCTATTTTAGTAGAGGTGTGCCATTTACAGGGATCTTCATGAAGATATACCATTTCAAGTATTTTGCCCCCATTATTTCTTCATCTGCCTGTTCTTCCTGTTATAATTATCTTAATAAATGCAGGATAATTATAACAGGATATTATATTTGCATATTTCATAATACATATCTAGTTATCCACACAATGGAACAATTACCATTTTACACAACACATTACAATACTCAGTTACCTACATCTGCTCCAGTAGGTAGGTAATCTTGAAAGATTACAGTTCTATCACATTTTATTCTTGTACATCTTGTATGACAATAGGATTTACACAATATAATTTATTATTGTTTTTTTTTTTATGATAGGTAAATAAAAAAGTAAAAAAAAAGTTAAATACAATTTATTTTATTGGTTAATATGCCAACTTGCTAAAGTTCAATTTATTTTTGATCACGTACTAAAAAAAGTTTTCGAATAAAATGTAAAACATGATATTTGGGTTAATAAAAGTGTATTGATAATATTATACTGCATATATACAAAAACTGCAAGTATTTTTTAAAGCAAACATTTTTACATCTGTAGAGAAAGAAAGGACTTGATTCCCCAATGTTGTCTGGACCCATTGCATACAATAACTAAAGGGGTTACAACAGACTCCCTGTGATATTTCATAGGGATGTACACAGTATTCAAAACTCAGTCAGTCTGTAGGGATTTCCATTCTGGGCTCTGGGAGATCAAATCCTACTGCACTCCTCCAAAAATAGAAACCTGTTTTTGAATCCCTTCCAATCATCAGTTCTTCAATGGTTTTTAGCTACACAGCAGCTCCTCTGAAAGCCGAGGCTGCTGGTTAACAATTTACAATAAAGATTCATGATGTGTAGTTACCAACCAAAAATCATCTTTCAGCAGTTTTCTGTAGGAAATAAAATGTAAATCCTAATCATTGCCAGGTCCTGCACACCAAATGAATTTACATTACATATTTTTAATGGTAGCCATCTTCAGATGGCATACACAGAGAGAGGAAAACATTCAAAAAACAATCTACGAGCATAAGTGCAGTAACTGATTTTCAGAGATGTATAAGCCAAAAAGAAGTAGCACAATGTTTTTCCTATGCCCCTGCAGTATTGAGCAGCAATAAACTTTGGTTTCTTTCTGTAACCTGGTGTATGATTTAGAGGTCATATCAATCATACAACTGAGCTCTTCATTACTAATTTAGGATTTCTATATCACCCATCAGCCACCCCACTCAATAGATAAGTCAAATCAACAAATATATAGGTCAAAGTGCACCAGTATACAAGCCTATCTTTTCTTAGAGGTTTGAATGTGTAGTGTTAGATAATTCTTTCTCATCCGGGAGTCTACATAGGTAAAGTCACGGTGCATTCTTTAATGCTTTCCTATCTTGACCACTCGGTTGCTTGCGAAGCCCAGAAATCCAATGTGCAGGGTGGCACAAACCAGGCAAACAGTTGACAGTGACAACACTGCTCCTCTATAAATATATTACAGTGAGTGAGCATTGTCATCGTAGGGCAGAGAGGGTCTTACTAGCATGTTCACCAGATGAAAATAAAGCAAAAATAAAGCAATATGAAGACCAACAAGCACTCCAAAGAGGTCAGAGGCAAAGCTGTTAAGAAGTATAGATCAGGATTCGGTTATAAAAAAAATATGAATATCCCATGGAGCATAATATCCAACCAAAAATAAATAGAATATTTCACTACTAAAAAACCTGTCAAGAGACGTCCATCCACCTAAAAATCATCAGACAAGGAGGGCATTAATAAAAGCTGCAATCCAGAAACCATGGATAACACTAAAGGAGCTGCAAATTTCCAGAGCAGAGACGGGAGTATCTAACTTTAGGACCACTATAGGCTGTACGCTACAGGGAGTGGGGCTTTATTAGTGGCCAGAAAACAAGCCATTGCATAAAGAAAAGACTGATAAGATGAATTACATACAATGACATGTAATAATATGTTGTGTGAAGTTTACCCAACATCATGTGGTGGACACCCCAAACATGTGAAAGGAGGTTCTCTGGTCAGATGACACTTAAATTGAACTTCATGGCCATCATAGGAAAAACCTTGTAAGTCACAAACTTAACACTATCCATCACCCTAAGAACCCTATTCCCACAGTGAAACATGTTACTGGCAGTGAAAACTGCTCAAAATTGAAAGACAAAAGGGTGACCCTAGGGGGCATCTCTTTAGAAAAACCTGTTCCACTGTGTCATAAATTTGAGTCTGGAATGACGGTTTACCTTCCACCAGGATGATGACTGTAACATAATGCTAAAACTACACTTAAGTGACTTAAAGGGAAACATTTAAATGTCATGGATTAATCTAGTCAAATTCCTAGCCCATATCTCCTAAAACCCAAAAAGTTGTGTAAACTATAACAAACCCATGTACCCCTATTGGAATAGTTTTGCCCTGAGGAATAGGCAAAAATTCCAGCTGATAAATGTGTTAGTTTATAGTTTGAAACCTCCCCAGCAGCAAAAAAATAAAAAAAAAATACCTAGGTTTAACCAACAGTCATATTTCCTGTCAATTACTTCCTGTTAGTTGGTTACTTCTTATGTGGACAAAAAATAACATATCTGTTAAGAAACAAGATAATAAAATATGCCTAAGGCTACGTACACACTTGCAATGCTTCTCGTCTGATAATTGGCTCAGGGCCGATATCAGACAAGATTCTGGAGTGTGTACAGCGCACGTTGTCCATCGTCCGAACGTCCGTCCTGATGGATCAACAGACGATGGACAACAAAGGATCTTAATGGAAGCGAAGGGGGAGAACGCACAGCTGGATGCCTCGCCATCATTCTTCCCTCCCCTCTCTATAGATCAGAACAGTGCTGTATGTACAGCACTCATTCATGCATCCTTAATATTTCACGATCCTTCCCTTTGACAATTATTGCACATGTGTACCCAGCCTAACTCTCAAGTTAAGAACCCATCTTTAAATGTCTTAGATTAAAGTGTAGCCAAGGCCTGAACCATTGGATACCTGATAAACTAGAATGCATATACCTCTGCGTTTGAGATAGCATTGAAATAACCATTACTGGGCATTTCCAGCACTCCAGTGGTGCCCATCTGAACAATGTTTTTCATTTTGCACAGCTATCTTGCTTAGATAACTAAATTTAGCACTTGATAAGGTTCATCAGGCCTCAGGCCTTCCTCTTCATGGATTGATAAATTGTTGTATTTTATCTCTTAAACTTGCAGGGAACACAAAGAAAAAATTGTAATTGAAGGTTTGAAGGCCCTGTGAATTATTTAATTTAATCATGATCAAAGAAGTAGAAGGCTGAGTGATTACTTAATGAATGCTGTAGCCATTGAACTTAGACATTATGTTGTTACAAGTGTAGTAGAACACAATTGGAAAATGGAAATTGTTAGTCAAGGGGACAAGGATGTGATACATTCTCTCTTCATACAGCCTTGTTCATAGGCACACATAAAACTCTCATCTTGGCTGGGTGCTTAAAACCTATTACATTGGAAGACCAATATATTGCCCACAAAGACAATAGTAATATTAGAATGAGGTTCAAAATTTGTCAAGGTAAAACTTGTCTTGAACGTGGATGATTTGATATTTACAAATTTCAATGGGCATTTTGGTCACCCTATCCTAGATTAGTGCAAAGCCTCTGAACATACTATTGTCACCAATAACCCAGAAATAAATCCAGCATCAATAATATCCTCCAGTTGTGTAAATCCATAACATGACCAGATGTATTCATTGACATCATTCAGAATTCCAATCTATATTACTACAGCTCTGTGGACCCTAATTTTTAAAAACTTCAGTTAAAAAACATTTCAAAAGTGAGGAAGTATACATTTGCGTTTTTATTTTAAGCAAGGGACCTTTCTATGGTATAGATGGATTTATTTCAACCTAATACTTTGTGGCAATAGGTAAGGTACTAATGTACTCTTGGGAGGAGGCGGATATATGGTCCAATAAACTCCCCAAAAACTGCCCCTCAACATTAGGACAGGGGGCTGCATTGATCAATTGCAGGATCATAAAAGGGATGTGACCCGTTATCGAACAGGGAGGTACTGCATGTTTGCTGCATGTCTTGATAAGTATGCAGTTTAAATAGTAAGTTGGACACCACAGTATATTCTCTTATTTTATTAGTGACTATTTAATTTACTGTTTGTGTATTTTAATGTTGCTCTTAAAGCCACCAGTGTCTATCAGCTCCCCATCTCCTCTCAAGTCAATTAGTGAATGAAAAAAGTAATAGAATGACATTTGCTCATTAGAGCTTTCTGAGCCAAGGATAGTGATCACCAGACTGTAATAGCAACTGGAAAGGATGGAAGATCTTTTTTCAAATCCATAAATATATGGAGGAGATGAGTTGTCTTCCTAGTCAATAGCTCATCTCACTGTTCGGACAGAGAAGGCTTCTTTAGCCTTAGCTACCCTGTTTCCCCGATTATAAGTCACTGTCTTATATTTTTTGAAATGCCAAAATATGCCCTAGGTCTTATTTTCAGGGGATGTCTTATTTTTCCATGAAGAAGACTACAGTACACATTTATTGTTGAAAGTCACTCATGATCACTCATGTTCCATTGATTGTCCCCTTTCTGATCACTCATGTTCCATTGATTGTCCCCTTCTGATCACTCATGCGCCGTTCATATTCCCCTTCTGATCACTCTATGCCATTGATTGTCCCCTTCTGATCACTCTATGCCATTGACTGCCCCCTTCTGATCACTCTATGCAATGATTGTCCCCTTCTGATCACTCTATGCCATTGATTGTCCCCTTCTGATCACTCTATGCCATTGATTGTCCCCTTCTGTTCACTTACCGGTAATTAAGTGTAGGGATCTCCATTAGGGCAGGTAACTCTGTTAGGGCAGGGATCAGCAGCGTGCTTCCTGGTTCAGAATCGCGGGGGCGCATGTGCCGGCTTTTTACTTTCAGTTTGGCTCTGCACTGCAGCCAGGAGGAGACACGCGTTGCAGCCAGCATCAAGGAGACACACACAGGATCGGATATCAGGGGATGTCTTATTCACGGGTGAGTGTCTTATTTTAATTATTTTTTCAAAAATCGGGGGTGGCTTATTTATTGGGGATGACTTAAAATCGGGGAAACACGGTAAGGTGTTTCAGGTGTTTTTCTCCTGAAATGCCAAGCATTGGCATAACAAATCTCCAATTTAAACCAAGCCATAACAAGGCTGTATGAAAAAAATGTTCTCAAGTAGATGCAGGCTCATGCCCATATGCACTATAAAGGGCGTAAAAGATAGGCCAACATGTGGGGACAGAAAAGTGAAATGAAGCAACTAATGCCAATCAATATGCTGCAAAGGGAGTACCACCTGCACACCCTGCCAGGGACGAGAGACACCAAATTCATCACAAGTTACCCAATTCCTTTGCCAAAGAAAAACACAGATGTCCACTGCCCTGATGTCTAACAGCCATATGGAGTAAGCCCTTTAATGGGCATTAATTTGTTCACTTTATTTAACTTTAGACTGAGAGAGTAGGCTTTGGTTATTCCACCAGTTGATGATACATTATTTTTCTATCCCCAAGATGACCTATTCAGGGATTTTTTGTAATTTCTATGAGAGAGAGAGAGGTAAAATACAACTCCATATTTTCTAAATGTATTTATTTTTTATCCCCCGCACGAAAAGTATTCTAGATTTCTCCTTACTCTCCCCTTATTCCAGCACTATTCTCAACCTCCTCCCTGGGCTTTGATATCACTCATTGATTTCCAAAAGATATAAAAATAAAAAATATATTTACCCTTGTAAGAAAATGTATACAAGAAACATTCCCCATTATACACAGTGATACATGCTCTTAAAATTAGTTTAACATTAAAAATAGTTTGCTTTTAAAACAAGATGTGACAAATGGTCATAGGGAAGGCAATATGATTTTGGGGAAGTGATATGAATTTTCAATGTTAGTGAAATGTTCTTTCAGAAAATAACTTTATCCAGGTAAGGATGGTATGAATCAGCTTTAATTTATTCACAATGACATAAAGAAACCTAAGTGCATATCACCTTCAAGTCTGAATGGATTGTCACATAGTCTCAAATTCTGAGTCATCATGTCGTAGGTCGAGTGGTTTTTGCAAGGTCATAGAAGGGAAGATAAAGAATGTCTGAGCATTTAACATCAGCCACACAAAACAAATTTAAAGTGGAACAAAAAATGTGAGCAGGAAGCTCTTTAATGCATGCACATAACAGAGATTGATCCTGGCTGGGAGCTGGGAATGACTTAAATCCCATAGGCATGTATCATTTTGACCTTACTAAGTATGATGGCCAAAGACCTAAACCCAGAAGACCAGGGGAAGATGTCAGTAATGGTGATAATGCAAGCAATTGAATTTAGTTGCAATTGAAAGCACAGCTTGCGCCACGGTGGACTTCTGAGAAGATGGTCTCCTTGGTCATTGAATGGCCACCGATGTAACTCCTGTCTCCTGGCTTGCTCTGAGTGAAAAAGGTCACCAGGACCCAATAAGCTTACCTTAGACCTTTTGTTTTTTGAGTTTAGGTCCATTTTAAATCAAGCATTGCCCCTCCTCTTTCATTCACTGGATTTCAGTTCTCTTAAATTATGGAGGTTCAGCAATGACTTCACATGTGAACTTAACCTGGAGCATTCTGCTGCAGAATGTCTACTTTTCTAGACTGATACACATCCATCAAGGCTTTTTGTTATTTGCATAACCATTCCCGAATGCCAGCCGATTGCTTTTATTGGGGCATATGGCTTTTAAAATGTACCAAGGCGGGGTGATGTGTTGTATTCTGTTGTAAAACAACCAGCCAGTCCCCTTCTCTAGCTATGATAAGCCTGCATTGTACACAGTAACACACATACCTAGTGATGATGTCACTGGGTTTAAAAAAAGGTAAATCACAAAAATAGTAAGCTTTTATTTAAAAATGTCATTAGTATGTTAATTAGGGGTAAAAGAGGAAAGTAGGGAAGGCAAAACATAAGAAGATTAAACTTTTAAATTCAATAATACTATAAATGAAGGCTTTTTTTGTATACTGACCTCTTGTCACATCTTAGTAGAGTAACATTGACCTTATTAGCGAATGTGCCATCTGCATAATTACTTCTTGGAACTTGTGATCTAAATCGGACTCAAATTGCAGTACGTTTTGTAATGACATTTGCTAACAAGAAATTGTATTGGTTTAAATATTGGGAGGAGTATGAAAGGTTGTTTGAAAGTTGTTCTGAGTGTGGCTCTATGAGTTTAACGTGCTTACTGTGGTTAGAAAAAAAATGTCCACTCAGTTAATTGAGTTAATTGGTGTTAATCAGCAGTCTGGGACTAAGGTATGTGGCAGATGAAATACACACCATGCATATTTCCCTTCAATATCTGAAGATGTCCAGCAGAGCCATTAGCTCAGAACTTGCAGAACCCTGTGGGACCCAGGTACACCCATCTACTGTCTTGGGAAGCCTGGCCAGAAGAGGTTTTTATAAAAGAATTCCAGGGAGAAAGCCATACCTCCAATGTAGAAATAAGACCAGGTGATTCAACTATGAACAAAATTATAAGAAACGGTAAAGCAGAAAAATGGTAGCAGGGGCTCAAGGCTGATGGATCAAAATTTGAACTACTTGTCTGTAGCAGAAGTCAGTTTGTTCACTGAAGATCTTGGGAATAGTCTTGCTAATGTACGTTTGTGGACAATAGTAAAGCATGATAGAGGTTCCTTGCAAGTCCAGGGATAATTTCTGCAAATTGAGTTGGGGATTAGGTCAATACCAAGAAATTAAGAGGATACTTATCCATCATTCGGTATTAGGGATGAGTGAGAATGCCTCTTGCATTCTCGCAAAAATTTCCTCGAACTTCCAATGGTTCCGCGAAATATCAGCGAACCGTTTTCGCAAAACTATCGAAAGAGGAAATTTAAACAGGAGGATTCCCAGAGCTGCATTCAGACTTGGGAATTCTCCTGTTTGCGATCCTTCAGTGCCCAGGGATCGCAGATGATACATTTGTTACAGATACAAATGTATAATTTGTAAGAGATACTTATGTTACAATGTCCAGAGGTTCTCCTGTGCTGGGCATCTTCCTAATGATTGCATCTGTGGCTGATGTACTATAAAAAAAACAAAAATGAAAAATAAATTTTTGTTACCACACTTCACTATTTAAGGTGGTATACTGTGTATTTAGGTTGGTTAGAGTACATTTCAAAGACTTCATTTCTTGCCAAGAGAAAACAAAATCAAGTAACCTAAGATATGTCCATAAAATGTGAAAGCTAAAAAATCACACACTGTGCAGACAATTTAGGATTCTTGGATTCTCAGATTTTTTAGGATATGGTTTAAGTGGTAATTCTGAAGTATTATTACCATCATATAATGTTTAGAAGACCAGACACCTTTACCTGTTCAAAATTTTCTTGGTGACCAATTCTCCTCCCAATTGGTTTTCATGCTACTTCTACCTATAATTGCATGTTGGCAGCACTGAAATGACGCAAATTACTAGATTCCCTCCGCCTTATTATAACTTGAATCTACTTGTGGCTTCCCATGATACTACTCCAACGTAAGGCTGTGCGGCTACTCTAGAGGCCCAAAAATACAGGTTAAATCAGCTTAATTGGTTTTAAAAAAAGTTTTCTTGGGGGGAAACTGAGACTGCAGGGAAAATAACTGAATGAGGCAATGTGACAGAATGCCTAGAGATCAGCTTTAAAGATATGACTTGACTATATCGATACAAAACTACTGCTTTTTATTGCAATGATATGTTTGTGCTCTTACAAGACACTTAGTAGATATAAATTACATTGAAGCAGAAGGTTGGTGGATATAAAAACAATGGTGTTCTTAAAGACTTTGACTTTAGATGATCTCCTGTTGTTTAAGTTATGATGGCCTGAAAAAGACGTAGCAGAGGAAATCTGCATTTCTCTATTCCTTGCAGGTGTGCTAACTGCTGAGAGGTTTAATGGGCCATTTCCACAGTAATTGCTCACAAGGAGCAACTTAACAATTCTGTCTCCTGTTAAAAAGTCGGAGACAAATGGGGAAGATAATGTAAGGCACAGCAGATACAAAACATAGCAACCTAATAATTAGCAAACAATAAAATATTACAAATAGGTAATTGTTTTTCTAGTAGTAAATATCATCATCATGTGTATTTATTTATTTTTTTTTTTTGGAATCTTCATAAATGTACGTTTGCTGTTTTTATTTCACAGCTGAGGAGCATTCAAATTTTTTATTTTAATCTGTTTGCCTTTTTGAATTGTTTTTCTGTGTTTTTTTTTTATTCTTTTTTTGGAATTTTTTGTTTTATAAGTTTTATAAATGCAGCACTGTTAGAGTGTAGGAAAAACAAATTGCATACTTAGTTCATCAATATAACAGCAGGCAACAAAATTACTCAAATACAAGTCTCCACATCTGCCTCCACATTAGGAATGAGCAAAACCAGCAATAATATTCTTAAGTAAAAATCTTAAAATTTCACTGTTTCATTGAAATGCATTGAAGTCAAAGGAGAGGATGAAAGTAAAGTGGTTTGCAAGTTTTTTAGGGTGGAATAGATTTTAATAGGTCTTTAGAAATAAATGAGCTCTTTTGAAATATTCGGGAGCTGGTTTTGTACCAAACAATGGCTCGTTGTTAGCTAAATGTTAGATATTGAGGGACACAAGGCCTCTGTTGGTTTATCATATAATAATAACATTGCCAGTCATGACATAGTGATCACATTCTTGAAAACAAAGCCATGAGATATTTTTTTAAGAAAGTCCTAATGGCCCAATGGCAAGATTTAAGCTCGGTACATTACAGCAAATGATATATAGATATATTTTTTTTCAGCCTGCTTGTATCAACTATTTTGTCTTCTCCTGTGCTAAAGAAGCATATTTTGTGTACAATATATAAATATTCAGGCTCAGTTGAAATATTTGTTGATATTTAGCACACTCTAAAGGAGGGGTCCCCAACCAATTGCAGGAATTCAGGGCAGGCAGATAATAGAGATTAGCAGAAATGGGTAGAAGTCAGCAAGGGGTAGTTGAGGCCAGAGGTAAGTCAAGTTTTTTGGAGACAGGAGCAAAGTTACAGGGGGACCGTACAGGAGCCCACATCAACAGGTGTGTGTTTAACTGAGCATTAGCGATATACCTCTGTAAATACCAGTTTTCCCACAATTAATCTATGTAAATTACTGTATGTTAAAAGGAGCCAAGAGCTCCCACTAGCAGAAAATGTGAATATAAAATATTCATATGCAATATTTCATATTTATATTTAAAAAGTGAAATATATTTTTCATCAATTACATTTTTTAGACTTGGGTATAGTGGATACAAATATACATAAAACTACTGTATTTTCCTTTTATGGAAAATTATCTCATTTATATGATAGTCTGCTGATGTTTTGCCTTCATGCTGCTACAATCAAAGAAATATTTCTTAAAAATATATCACAATGTCTGGGATTTAGAAAGGAAACTACTCTATCTGCCTTAAGAACATATTTATGAAGACTTATCTGTCTTAAGGAAAGATATTTTACTTTATAGACCTCTTATGTTGTAAAAATAATTTACGAATAAAATCTTATCTAAACTGGAAAGCAAAAATATAATATATTGAAGCTTACCAAAAACTTGGGAATAACAAACTTCTTGCCCCTTCGTGGCTATCCATTGTATCTACTGGTGGAGCCATGGGCATCACATAGGCTGGCCTTGTTCATCTCCATTATATGAAGAAGGGGGCTTCATAGTTTACAGATTACTGTTAATATTATTTTTGCTTCCAGTTCAGTTTACTGGAATTTACAAAAATGGCTATTTTCTGTACATGCTAAAAATTTTCTTTGCCCAAGGACTGGTAAACTGCAATATATACTCACCTGTCCCCGTTTCTTCGCAGAGTGCCATCATCTTCTCATCTTTTTTTGACATCTTGATCTTTGGCCACTTTGATTGACCCGGCTGACGCTTATCCAGTCCCGGCACACGCAGGGAAAGACAGGAATGCTTGCATATTTCAGCTTTTTTAAATTTCCCTGGCATTATCAGGCAGGTAAGCCTGTCCCTCTCTGCAATAATGACCTGCAGGATCAAAAATTTTACCTTTAACTCTCCCTTAATAATTCTGTGTTGAATAACCATAAGGCTTAGAAAAGCAAAACTTCTGTTGTATAAAGTCAACGAGGAAAAAGTTGTTTAGGCAGCTTCAAGGGCAACACTAAAAATACAACAAATCCTAAATACCATGCTAGGGGTGCCTTAAAATATTATATGGCATTTTGTGTGTGAATCTGTTAAATTTTAAACCACACCCTTAACGGGCAAATCAAATGTACTGCAGTAATTGAACCAATCAGGTAATGACCAGATTTGATCAATGTGTAACAGGATTCTCATTGCTAAATTACAGTGCAATAATAATTCATAATAATAGTGCAATGATAGGAATCTGTCATGTAGCAACTAGGTAAAATCATTGGCTGCTGGGCATTGTTATTGATGTATGTGCTCAGACATAAATCATGATGCACATCTATACCTTATGACACAGGTAAATAAATCATGATACTCATCAACAGTCGTCCATGTACCTACATGCTGACATTTAAAATGAAGTGCATTGCAATGCACAGTGCAAATCAAAAAACACACAATGCACATTACCATGTGTTCATATGCATTTCCATGAAAAATCCTTCAGTGGAAATGCATAGGTGTGAATACATATGGATGCATTCCAGCAAAGTTGCACTTTGCTCCAAGAAATCCATTCTGCAGAAATACACCACTCATCCTGATTTAGGTTTCTGATTTTGCTGATGCTACCAGGAAACAAAACATTGTAACCAACTTCTATGCACTTACAAAAGACATACATTTTTTTCCATAAAATACTTTTATCTGCAACTGTTTCACAAAAATAAAAGTTTATGGAAACTTTTTTCTGATTTTTTGCAAAAAGTGTTCCAACATTATTAAAGCCTAAAATTAAAAATGTATGAATCTGCTAGCTAGGCATATTTTTTTTCCTGCACAAAATGGATAAAAGGGACGAAGAATTAGCAGATCGACTTCTGAGAAGTTTGCTGTTCTCTATGATGCCTTTTCTGAGTTCTCACCTGATTTCAAGAAAGTACTGAAGAAGACGCTGAAACTGAAGTTCTGAATGAAGTAGTTATCTGCCAGTTAGGAATCAAATGCATATTATAGCAATAAAAAGAAAATAGTAATAATAATTCAGCAGTTTCTGGAGTTTTACAGAGGCTATCATGTGCCATCCCAATGTGAACCAGAACTTATGTACAGTATTACTTCATACTAAAATCAATTCCTCATTCCTAGCATTATGGGGATCAATAGAGTGACAATAGCTCAAGCTTTATAGTCAAGCTAATAGAGGGCTTGCTGCTGGCTTTAAAATAGAGGTAGGAATTTTCATGCAAGAATATGACATATGCATTTAAACAACAGTAGTCAGTTCTGTCAATGTTCCAGGGGGTTTTGAAGATTCCAGGGGAAACATAATTGCTCTTGTATTATAAAGCAATAAAAAGAGTAACTACCAAATACAAGTGTTGTAGACCCTGTAGACCATTGTAGAACATTGTAGACCAATCAGAAATGATTTTTTAAGTAATCTGACTACAGTAATTTAAAATCTGATTTGTAATTTATGTTGTGTGTGGTTTGTGCAGTTTTGTTGTACCTTTTTTTTTATGCTTGACGTAGCCTTTCATTCAAATAACTTTCCTAATAATCTAAGATGCAATAAAACAGAGTAAGAGGCTAACAAGTATTAGATTGCAGGGCATGCTAACAAGTATTAGATTGCATGGTCTATAACAAATAGAAGGAGAATTCTTAGAATATATTACAAACCTATCGCTTAGGCCAGTGATTCTCAACCAAGGTTCTGTGGGACAATAGGGTTGAGTAATACTACTGAGCCATGATTTGCACCTCTCATGTAGCTTTAACTGACACCAATAATCTTTTTGGGTAAGGGGGCATTCTTCTCACTGGCCATCAATGTATAAAGGCGTTCTTTCCACTAACCGCTGCACTAATAGGAGCTGTGAATAAAGTAATAATAGTAGAGGTTCCCTGAAGACCTGTAGGTCATTTCAATTGCTCCTTCATGTTAAAAAGGTCAAGAAAGAGTGGCTTAGGCCTTTGCTTGTGGGAGAAAACTTGAAAGGAGGCTGGAACACCATTTTCTCCATTTTTTATTCACTTGATTATTCCTAATTTATTCTTCCTACCAAGATTATTAGGAAATGTCAGCAGCTACGGGGAGGTTTGTAATGGTTATCAATGGCAGTCTCTATGTTCTACCTCAGTTTGGATTTGTTATAATTCCACCAATCTGCCAACGTCACCTGTCATTTAAAGGTATTCTTTCCTGCTTTTAGCCTCAAGAGCAGAGTTACAGTCCCCCCCCCCCCCCATTTTATCCCTTTCCCCCATCTATGTGCTAGACAGATGCAACAGAAAAAAAATGCTGTGTATGCAATCACTCATCCTGGTCAGAGCTTGGACATTGTCAAGGACTCCTCTCTATCCCAACCTGGCAGTGCTGGGGCCTGACAATCGGCCAACTTGGCACCAAAAACTACATTAAAAGAAGAAGAAGGAACAAGTCATATTCTATTTAAACCTTCCTGAAAATATGAATTTTAACATTCAGCTTTGCTATTTAAACAGAGCAGTTGAGAAATAACTGAAAGAATTTTACACTTTCCCTTTTTTAAACAAGGCAGAGCTTCCATTTATACTTCAACTTGAAAAAAGGAGATTTGAGTATATTAGGTCTCAGTTGGCAACGTTCCTTCTTCAAAGTTTAGTTATGAAATTGATGACCACTTCTATATTCTTTAATTATTAAATACATTTTCCTTATAAGTTATGAAAAGTTTCTAATGTTGGCTTTTAGCCAATAGCATTACAATTTTATAGAATAGTTATTACTTAATGTTGCTGCATTTAAATATAATTGAAGATAATTACCTGCTGCTATATCTAGAGGCATTCATTGTATCGTCCACCTGCCATTTGTTTGTAGAGAGATTGACACTGCTGTCTTTAGTAATCTCTCATAAGAATGGCTGTAACTGCATGAAACGTCCTTGTATTCTTCCTTGAGGAGTATGTAATGAGTGAAAGGTAAAGCCTTAAAGCATTGCACATGGTGGAAGATAAGAAATCCCTGCAGCATTGGTTAATAAAAGAGAACCTCTTAATATTGAAAGCATTATGTATTTACAATAATACAAGTCTCTATAAATAGACATTACAATGAATATGTCTTATGGCTAAAACAAGCATTTCCTATGCCCCAGGAAGCCCCAAACCTAGGCACACTGCAAAAGCTAACTCTGATATGAGTTCTTTATTGGAGTTCGGCCATGCCCATCCTTCCACAATTCAAAAAAGAAAACTGAGGGATGCCAATTAAGTTTTCTGACCTTCAACCTTGAAGTTTGCTTTCTAAGTGTACATGTGCATGTGTTCCACAGCTACTCAGAGCAACAGAGCATGAATACAAATTGTCTTTTTTCAAAGTACAACTAAAGGATCCTCTATGATGGTCTGAACAAGCAACCGATCCAAGTATTATGTGATATAGTCTCTAAAGAAAACAAAAAACTTTCTTTCTCCTCCCTGCTGTGCCAAATCTTCCCTTTTCTGTGTCTCACATACTCCCCCTCACAGACACTGCAATATGTATGCTGTCCGTTCGTAGCTGGAAACAATCACAAAAGATCATTTCCAACAAAAAATTTTGACCCGTGTATATAGCTTTACATCAATGAACTGCTCAGTGTTCAAGTGCAATCTACATGGGGACAGATTTTCTTTTACATACGTTTTATGTTCTTTTTTCATCACTGACAAAAAGCCACTGTCAAATATATCCATCTTCATCTTATAAAAGCATCCCCTATTAAGCAGGACGAAGAGAGGTGGCAATGTGATTTGAAATTTGTCAGCGACGCCAAGCTGTGTTATGGCGGATTACCAGTGCGTTTGTAATTTCATGAATTGCTTCATCTCACACTTAAGATATAAGGTATTGTCTTCAGTGCAGGGTCAGGCTTGCAGATTGGACTCCTAGGATGATATACACTTGCTAGAACATCATACACTCAGTTTGAAGCCATCTTTTAGAAGGTCTCATTTCTACTCACTCATTTTACCCGTACGGAAGCTTATTTGGCATGTTTTTGTATTTTGATTCCTGCAATGCTCAGGCACATTAAACCAATGCTAGTGTTTTGAGTTTACGTAGGAACACCTAATGCCATTTAACATATGCAGAACAGGGCCACAACAGATGTTACCAAGAGTTTCAGCACAATAAACACTCTATGTTAACATCATGCAGGATAAAACGTTCCTTTTTCAAGCTCCCGAGGCTTTTATGAATTTTTTTCACTGCTGCTCCGATGGCGGAGCTTAAGGGTTGTCTGTTATGTGGATAGGCATGAGCAAAACAATCCGGAGTCAGGAATGTGCGCTGGATGGAAAAATACAAGCAGAAGAATAAACAAACCTGGTATTGTGCCGAATGTTAAGGCTCAGTCTACCAAATATTGACACGATGGATATATGTTCTGTGATTTCTGGGTCTATTTTTATTTGAAGGAGAAGATTCTAGACATAATGCCTAAATACATTGCCAAATAAAAAGCACACGCTACCATTTTGTTTTTGGGGATTGTCCTTGTACAATGGCCTAAAATAAATGGTAAGGAATAAAATAAAAACCCAAATCCACCCTCCATACTTGGACACTGTGCCCCACTCTAAAGTTTTCCATTCCTTTGATTGATATATTTCAGTAGATTAGATGTTAAATTTTATTTAAAAAAATTGAATCAAAGGAAATTGTATTGAAAACAAAGACATTGCCAATTGAAGTTTGGTATATCCAGCGCTTCTTGGTTGAGGTTTCGTGAAACCTTAAGGTTCCTCCAAAGTTTACTAGGGGTTCCTTGAGCAATAGGTAATTTAAAAAACAAAAAAACACCTTCAATCCCCAGGGCTGACAGATCACTCTGGGTGTGTCTGGCATCTGGTCATCCTGGCAACCATTCCAGAGCCGGTGCTCTGGGCGCGCCATCTTCGTCTTCTCTTCTGTGTTCTTCATCCTACATCACCTGACCCAGACGCAGGATCGGGTGACGTAGGATGAAAAAAAAATTGTCGATCTCACTGCGCATGTGTGAGATTGGCAAATTTTGCTCTTTGAGCCAGAAGGCTCCTTCTGAACATGCCCTAGATGTTCAGGCATCCATAGAAGGAGCACACAAGAGCCTCCCGGGATGCTTAACGTAGGTCCCAGGAGGCTTTGCACTCCCATTCATTCCCAACTGCCTAGGCGGATGAGAATTAGGGGGTGGTGCACCTAAAAAAAACAAAACAGAATTTTTACCCTACATAAAAGGGTTTTCCACCCTTTTAAGTGCAAATTCTGAGTATAGGTACGCTTTAAGTGAAGGTCTGTATGACAATCCTTCCAGGTCTTGTTCTGCCTCCAGCAGAGAAGGTAAGCTGTTAGAGTCCTTGGCTGCTGCATTACGGTATGTCATGTTACACAAACCTAATCTCAAACTTCATCTTGACAACTTCATGTATGATGGGGCACATATCTGTGTTGTACCATTACTATAAAACAGTATAATTTCCATAATGTTACTATAGCAGCATTAAAGTATTTTATTGCTTATTTTGGAGCATGTGTACTGTGGACAGCGATCAGTTATGACGGCTTGTATTAATTGCTGTTTGTAATACAAAACAATAGTAATTGTATCACGTGTTGTGTTGTATTGTATTTTTAAAATTCTTCATTTATGTATTTACACCCAGAATTGTACAGAAAACAATCTCTGATTTATTATTTTAGTGTGTTTCCTGGAGTTACAGTACCCCCAGACACAGCTCAGCTGACATCTGTGCCCATACTATTCCAGGAGATTAGGCCCTTTTCTGTAAGGGATAATATGAGCTATGATTTGATCAAAAGACCTAATTATTGCTCTATGTTTACTTTAAGGATGATCATGCCAGAAAGAACATATGAACTACTGTACGATATTTAATGAATTGGTTCAGAAGGTTAAAGGAATACCAGGCACATTTGATGAATTTGTACTGTTGGCATTTTAGGGGGAAAAATTCTGAATTATAGTCAAGTATACAGAGTATTATAAATAATTGCAGCACGGTTTATGGCATTGGGTTACGGTCTTACCAGTTAATTTTTTAAAAGAGAAAAAGAAAGAATACAAAAGATATGCAAAATGTGGTTGCTCTGTGTAATCAATCAAATTTCACATTTACTACCTGGACTCTGAAAGTAAATTTATTAAAATATATCTGCTGCTTGAGACTTGATGTTTTCAGCATTCTGCTTAATAAACATGCTTGTATTTCTTTTTAAAACACCTAATAAACTACATAGCATTATTTATATTTAGTTGATTGCCATACTATCATTAATCTTCTTTAGAATAATGGAATAGCCTAATGGATCTGACTTTGTAAACAACATATTGAAAATCTTTGCTCATCTTACTAAAACCCATCCCCATCTATTAGCATGCAACTAATTTCAGACTCTAAGGACTGATGCTTACAATCCCATATTTTATTCAAATGGATCTGCTCTTTATTTTATTAATTCTGTATATAGTGAGAAAAGATTGGTTAACAAAGACATTCTAGCAAAAATTACAAGATATGGCAGGGGTAGCATTTTTTTTATATTGAATTCATTTTTAGCAAAATATATGTTCCACATTGTCATTGTGTATTATTTTATACTGAAGCTTTTACTAAAAAATAATGTAATAGATTATGAAGAAAAAAAAGGTCACATGAATAGTGCTTGAGTGCAAGGACTGAGCTTTTATGTTTGTGTTTGTTTGGCAGGAAAATTAAATATAGTATATTATTTTGTGTCATTTTGGCTCATGGGTCATGGATCTTTGCCATGAGAAGACACAAGACAAATTTCCCTGTACTCCTGTAGCTCGGAGGGCTAACTTTATTGGGTACCTTTCTTTGTTTCCTTTGTTTGTTACTTGCTTCTTTTTCTAGATTATGTGATTGTAAAATTGGTTGAAAAATGAGAAAATGAAACATTTACAACTTTAAAATTACTAATGGACCATTTTTTTTACAAAGTCTCTTAATGGCATCTTCCTGCCTCTGGACTTGTAGGTGCAAATGCAGAAATACAGCACAGTATAAGGAGTAAATGTGTGTACGCAGGGCAATAGGCTCCTTTTTTTTGCATTGAGCTGCATACACATGTGCAATTATTGTCGTTGGAAAGGATCTTTCATGATTGAGTCACCCTTGGCTAAGCTCCCCATTGGTAGAAAGTATTGTATGTGGGTATTAAGTAAAGATATTTTTGTTGTATTAGTTGATAGTTTGGTTAACAAATTATTAAGAGGTTAAGATAAGCCAATCATAAAGGCCACAGCCAATTTAATCTAACTCAGTCTGCCACTGCTAAACCTTCTACTAGTTAACAGGCAGTCACTGACCCAGCATAAACATATGTGGAATTATGATATTGTTCCAGGTCACTGATTTATATTGAAGTCGCTGGATCAGCATAGAAACCAGGCAGTTGGCATTTTCTCTGGTTCAGACTGCACAATCATAATGTGCTGGATTGTGTATATATATATATATATATATATATATATATATATATATTCTGTCTGGATTAAGCATTTGGAGACTTGTTTGCATCACTGTCTGAGGCACAGTGAGTACTTAATAGTTAGGACTTATTTGGTGCCTTCTAATGGGTGATAATATTAAGTACTCCAATAACGAGATCATTGAATCAATGTCTAATTTTCATAGGAAATGGTAGACATACAGGTGTATGACTTTACTGATCCATCCTCCATATGATGTTCTCTACTGACAAGTTCTGGAAGTCTCGCCCGTTTTGTCCCTCGTTTATGGCATTGAATATTCCTGCATGGTCATAACCATAAGTGTATATGAAGTGATTAGCGGTTTGAGGTATAAATTTTTAATGTTGAATTTTGTTTATACATGTAGTTGTTTGTTAATAGTAGTTGTAATGTGGCAGGTAGTGTGGCAGTTTGTTGTAAGTAGTAGTTAATGTGGTAGTTTGCTTAATATTGTAGATACATTAGATGGTGTTTCTCCTGATGAAGCAGTAGTGCGAAACGCATTGAGAAACACGTTGTAAATCTATGTAACCTATACACAACTTTGTTTATGGTCATGTATGTTCTTATGAAATTTTATTATGTTGTAGGAAAAAAAATTATTGACTTAAAAGTCCCTGCATTTGTATTTGATGGTGGTTAAACCGTATATTTGGGATGTGGTATGAAGAGGACTGACTGCCATATTTTATTTACATATTTTTTTTGCATTGGGGTTCTTTTAGGTTGACAGTTTTTAAATAACTAGTGCTTAGCAAAGTTCACCTTCAAGGGAACACAGATAAGGGTGTGCCTTTTTCAAGGTGGCATTACCATTGCCTTGTATAGGATGTTCTAATTCGTCTCTTGCTCATCTCTTCTATGAAAGGTGACATCAGTGGAGCATGATAAATGCACATTACGCCATGTATAAAGGATGCTTTCATTAAGACAAATGTACTTCACTTTTCATTATTCCTTGTATGTTGTGTCTCATTACTTCAGCACTCATTACATTCAGTACTAAACTAAGTATGCTCTAAAACCAAGTGAATCAGGCAATATGATTATATGATATCATGTTTCTGAGAATGATCACATCATGGATCAAGCTATAATGACTGTAATTTCAAATTTATGATATATCTTGTTACTTGTCTCATGGATTCCATGTTTTCGGAATCACTGTCAAATCTCTGAGGGATCTAAGTATTAATACAAAGAATTCTATTTTTTTACTTGTCAACAATCATATTCAGATCTGCAATGAAGAATTGAATATGACTAGTAGAAATAGAAAATATAAAACATATAACAAGATCACTAATTGCCCCCAGAGTGCAAATTGCAAATCACAAATATTTGGGGAAACAAATGTTGAAAATTAACTTGTCTTCTAACCTGAATGAATACACATAATAAAAATGATATAATATGCCCCTAAATCATTGAAATTTAAAGCTGATCTTCTGGCAAACAGCTAAATATATAGATGGTGAAATAGGTATAAGGGAGCTATGCTACCTGCTAAAAGTTTGATTTTCTACTCATCCCATTATGAAATTTTCAAAGACCTGTCATTAGGTGATTTGAGAGGGGTGTTTATAGATGCAATGTTGGGACTTATTGGGGAAACAGTTCATAGCTAGTTACTGATTATTAACTAGAAGTCTTAACCAAGAATAGCAGTTTGGAGTATTTAAAAAATAGGCTAGTTTGTGGGCACATACTATACGAAGGGCTTCTCCTAGGGTGCATGATACCAGATACTATTTCCCTTCAGGGCCAGCTTCTTGGTAGATATAAGCTGTCTGTTGGAACATAGAACAGCCCCCATTTTCTTCACCTTGGCTCTAGGCAGGAAAAAGTTAAGGCAGGGGGGAGAGAACCTGAAAAAAGGGGTCTCTTGAAAGGCTACCACATCTACTTTAAGGGAATGATAACAATGCAAAGCTTTGGTGTGTTTGGTAGGGGAACTAAAGCCCCAAACATTATGAAAAATAATTTAAATAATGGAATTTGCCTTGACTAATCATTATTAGGAGGATGGGCTTGTTGAGGCTATAGGTAGGTACACAAAAACCCTAATGTGTTTTATGCAATATGCAAACAAATATGCACACCATTTTACAATTATACTACCTTTGTTACAGTTAGAAATACAGTGTTGTCAGCTTCAAACCCCCAGCCTGCTAATTGGACAGTGAAGAAGCAGGCAGAGTCTGATAAAATCATATCTCTCCCTCTACTCAGCTCTTTGCACCTATCAGCTTGTTCAGTTGTCAGTCCGTTTGCATGCAGCATTCCTAAATGGCTCCCCGTCCTGCCCCTTAACCAACCATTCCGAGTTCTGCCATATAGGGGAATACAAGCGGGTGAAACAAAATCAACATCAGGTACTTTTACTAGTTTTATCTAAAATATACATTTGTTTAATTTATTATTACAGAGAGACTTATAATGTACGGGTATTTTATATCTACCTAGAGTAAAGATTTAAATCAGGTATGTGTAGGAATGTTTTTATGCTGTATATTAGTTTGGGGATGTATTGGTAACGATTAGTTTTTTTTTCGGAACTAATATATTGCTAATGTAGGCTCTGGATATTTTCCTCCAGATTTATAGGATTTGCTGAACAATGTAAGTCTTACAAAATTGGATGGCGTTTTAAAGGCAGCCTTTCACTGTAGAGACATGGCAGCAACAACGGCTGACTTGTTTTTGAAGATGAAAGTGAACCGCTGACCGTGAACAAGTATGCGGCCAGTGACGTGTTGGCAGACCTGACCTGTGTGCTTGTTCTGTGTCAGTGACTCACTGAATGTCTCAAGTTTGCCTAAAGACCAGTTGACTGGTCCACTATTTTAACAACTTTCTGTAGACAGAAGAGGAAGAAAAGTTGAAGTTCTTGGAATAAAACTTTTTACAACTGTCATGTATAAAAGAAGTCTATCCCTTCAAGAACAAAACTTCATTTCACTTATGGTATAGATTGCTTCTTACATAAGAACATTACTAAGAACTATCTGTATTTAAACTACTCACAAAATCATTCAAATCAAATGCTTTTTAGTGGGAAATATCCTCATCCAAAAATATAATAAAAAAATAAAAAAATTGGAGCTGTGTGTGATCATTCATCCTTGTCAGCATGCCATAGCTGAACTGGTCTGAATAGTAAAAATTTTGTGTTTAATACAAATATTCCAAGAACATAAAAACATTTAACATTTATGACTTATACAAAAAAGAAAACATATTTGCAAAATCAAAAACTACAATAAACTAAACAAGGTCAAGGAGCAGAAACTCCTAACCATGTGTTGACTTTTTTTTTTTAAAAGCCAGGATATTAAAATCTAAGGGGTGTGTGTTGGACAGACTGGGAAAGCCCTGAGAGGGTAAGTACATTAAGTCTTATTTATTAAAGCTCTCCATGGCTGGAGAGGATATACTTTAATCAGTGAAGCTGGGTAATCCAGCATCCTGGAATGGATTTGTTCAAGGTCATTTCCTATTTGCTAGTATATGTTTTAGATCCTGGACCAGATCCACTCTGGTCCATTGATAGAAGACCTGATGTTCCTCTGTGTCCTATCCCAAACCCTGTCCTATCCCCAAAAAACACCAGGTGAACAAAAAGTTTTTTTTTTTTGAAAATAGGATAACTGGAACTGTTCATTCCCAGTGTACTAAGTACAACGGGTATCAAAATCAAAGTTTTGGGAAGTCTTGAACACTCCATATACAACTCCACGTAACTCATGAGACTGAGACAAGAAATACCTAGAACCCTCCCCATCCTTTTTTAAACTACCACTCTCTTCCTTGCCTGGGAAGAGAGGCCAAATCAAGTCTTTTCATGGGAATTTTTTTTCTAATAAATATAAACCGAACCCTCTTTCATAATTGGACTTGGTCAGTCTCTAAGGTCAATGGATGTAGTAGACAAAGTCCACACCTCCATGATTTTCCTGGAGATGTTTTTAATATCCTATTCCTTGAATTGTCATTGCTTTAGTACTTTCAGATTTATGGTAACAAACTGGATGCCCATTTTGCTGAACCCTTGGATACCTTGATTTCAAAATTCTTTAGTCATTATGTCAGTTATAATGACAGAATATATTGGATAAACAACACAACTCCCGTTGATTTGCAGTACCCTTAATGCTGAACTCCAGGCAGAACAGCTGAAATGCATATTAAGTAGCCAAATAAAAGATTTATATATCTGTCTATCTTGTCTTGAAGATTAAAAAGCCTATCGCGCAATACAATTAGGTGGATGACACCCCATACTCATTAGAAAATGTAATGGTGTTCTCTCACCAGCCCCAACCTGCTGAATTTACAGTGAAAGAGCAACAGCAGAATGATGAGGACAACCCCACACATACTAACTTTACTTTTCCTATCAGTATGCAGCTGGGCCTGCACACTGCAGACATGATTGGCTTCCTTTCATATCACTACAGCTCTCAGACTGAGTTTTGCTGGCCATTGCATTTTAACAGAGTGGTCAAACTTATTTAGGTAGGTACAGTAGAGAATAAAAAATAATCAGAATACCAAAAGTCTTTTTAGCAACAGAAATTGTGACAAATGTTTTGTAAGTTTTCTACTTTCAGATAGTGATACAGATTGGTAGAAGCTGACTAGCTGGAACCTCCACTTATCAACTGCTTGAATATTACTACCAAACAACACCAAAGCTTGCAACTCAACCCCTAGAAGTTGCTAACTTTTTTGGTGTAAATCAGCCATGTTTTAGAAAATGGTTGCTTGATTTGCACATGCAGTTGAATATTAATGTATATGTTCAACGGAATACTGTACATGCTGCCATATTTAAGTCAGTGAATTTTTTTGGCTCAAAGCAATGTTAAGAATTTTAAATACACAGTCCATTTATTTAGTATGGATTCCTATATATACATCTCTACCACTTTTAAAGTGCAAAATGTTTTAAGGTGACAAAAAATCCATTTTCCCTTCAATCCTTACTCATTTTCCCATCTCTGATGATAAAAAAAAACACCCCATAGCATGATGCTGCCATCATGCTTCGTTGTGTAAATGGTACTTTAGGTTGATGGAAAGTGTTAGGTTTGTGGCATATATTGTGTTTTGTGTTATCTCATATCTCATTCTCACCAGAAAAGCTTCTTCTATGATTCTGCTATATGTTATTGGCAAACTCCAAATTCTTTGTGGAATGTATGGCTTAAAGAAATTCACGTGTTCCATGGGATATTAGGATATTTCTATAACACAACTCTGATCTATACTTTTTCATGCTCGGAGCTTTCCTTGGTTGCTTGTTTATAGGTTTGCAGAGTCAGGGGTCATTCAGAATAAATCTTTGTAATGTATGTATGTAGACATCATGTGACAGATCAACATATTGAATAGCACACAGACAAACCCTAATCAAGTAATTATGTTGTTTGTTGAGTTAGCTGGGTAAATTATTTTTTTTCTTATTAGGGGTTTCCTAGCATTAAGGATTGAATTAAGAGGAATAATACATATGCACTACCAACTTTTTAGTATATATAACATGATTGTATATATTTCATATTTCATTCCACTTCACTCAACTCACAACAATTTAGACCAGTGGTCACCAACCGGTGGTCCAGGGCCCTGGCCAGTGTGTCCCCCAGCGGGGTCAGGAGAAGCCCACTGGGGGTACACTGGCCAGAACTGCGGACCATGTACCCAGTATGGACACAACCCGCCCACTCTCCCATCACAGGCTCAGACCTGCGATGTGAGAGTGGGTGTGTTCTGACATTTTGACATCACTATGGGGAACGTTTCTTCCCCTTTGAGTGACAGATGGCTCCCTGTGCATGTGGTCCGGATTCCTTGCATTTAGTGGTCTGTAGGTCCGAAAAGGATGGCGACCACGGATTTAGACCATATCATTAGGTAATTTATATTAAATTGAATTATATTGAATTTAAAACAAATTTTAGTCCATATGACTAAAATTTTGTCATATGACATAAAAACAGAAATAAATTATTTGGCTACCTTAAAAGACCCTACAACCCCACCAAGCTGCATCACAAATATTATTGTACTTTAATATTAGTCCATTCCTGTGATCCAAAATTAATGTGGCAGGTGGGTGAGAAGTGGTTTAGCTACCTTAGAAAAACCATCTGCAGCCTCTGAAAACCCTTCTTCATTTTTTAAGTTCAGCCAAAAAAAAGATAAGTATTTTTTTCTTACGCTACACATGTCTGTAAAACCCCGTGCTCCCTGTTTCTTCTTCAAACCCGGCCATGCAGACCTTATACCTATTTCTGTACCTTTTCCAAACTTAAATGATTCTTTGTTGGTTAAAAGCTGCATTTCATTTGATATTTAGAACAGTCCAGTATTATTGTGACTCTTTCTTTATGCTGTATGCTGAGTGAAGATCACAGACGAGCCTAAAATAATCTGTTGCAAAGGAAGTTGTTTTGCCTTCGTATTGCACAAATAGCAGAAGAGAAAAATTTTCACCGCTTATGCAAATGATGCTGTGTTAAGTATTCATGGAACAGTATGAAGCTGGATCTTCTCCCAGAATGACTTGGGACCCGTCCAGAATCCCTAGGGACCATTGTTACTTCCCAGAGGGGTCATTTATCAAAGAAAAAAAAAATCCAATTTTAAAGTAATGGAAATTTTGCTTTGATAAACCTTATTCCGCTTCTTTGCTTGTGGAAACATAACAAAAACTACAAAACAAAAATGCAAATGAACTAGCACAGAGGCTTCTATTCATCTTATGGTAGGGTATCTACATTCTGCTGCCATTTACACTAACACTAACCAAATGATGTCTCTTTTTTGAAGCTCTCAATGATTCAAGCTTGCCTATTCACATGGAGAGTGGAAAATACAGAACATTTCACATAAATATATTTGCAAGGGCTTAGCAAAGACAAAAGGTAATTTAAATAACTTATGTTAAGGTCACTGAGTGGGAAATTTAAACATATTTTGCTGTTTAAAAGTAATAGTAGTTATTTATGTGAACTTATAGCAAAAAAGTATTTGAATAATATAAACATGAGTTTGGAATTTGGAAGTTTTCTGTGTCAATGCAAACAGTACCAAATCATCAATTGGATTAAAATAACACTACAGGAAATGTCAAAAAGTTAGTAAGTATGTAAAGTTAAATAACTTTATTAAATCATTTATAAAAGAAATAAACACCTGGCAGAAAATGTAACTCCAAACATGAAGTTATTTAACTTCTGAATAACTCCATTTTTAAATGCTGTTGACAAACAAGGGTATCCTCTACTAACATGGCTGCTTGTTTAGCTAGAGTTCTTTCCAGATTTGAGAATCCTTTCTTGAACAGATACATGATGAGCTTGTTGTGTGATGGGTCTCCATCTGTGGTTGGAAACGCATGTTGTTACCACTAACCCACCACTGTTTGTCAGGTTTGCCCCCATATCCATGCTTTTGTCCTAATTTTATTATTGAGTGCTATGTATACTGCCCTAGCCTATTTCCTTTTGTAAATGTCCTGGTTTTGCCTGTGGTTTGCATTGGGTTGGGATACCCCCAAGCTGTCGCTTTATTAATTCTTATGACAGATGCAAGTTGACCTGTTATTTTCACATTGGGGCAGCAATATCTGTGGATAAAAAATCTTTGCCTATTCCTTGACTAATATACCATTGTCCAGGGCCACCGAGAGAATACTTGGGCCCCAGTACATAGAAGGTGTGTGGGCCCTACAAAATTCTGCCCACATATATACATACGTATGTGTGTATAGTATTATTTATTTCTAACAATCGTAGATTACATTGATACATTTAGATAAGTATGTATATGTATAAATGTAATAATAAAGTAATATATTTCTAATAATAAAAGACGTTTATATTAGCATTTATTGTCTGCCAAACCAAGATGCTTTCCTGGCCGTTTCTTGGCGAAACTCTGAATTACATAATCAAAATTAATCTGTTTTGCTAGATCAGACTCAATACTGAATACTTAGTCCGCTTTCCTGAATTTGCGGTGTCTCAGAGTCCGATGACTACGTGACGTATTCGTTTGCTGGCTGATTACTTTTTTCTCACTGTGCCGGTAACCCCCTCCTCCTCGTCACTTCCCACCAAGCAGGCAATACCCTTGTACACCTCATGACTTCTCTCCCAGGGCGGCCTTCATAAATGTCTCTTACGTCATTAACTGTTGACCGCTGTCAAGTACCCTGAGACCCACGTGCCTTTTTAATTCTGAAACAACAGACTTGCAACATTTAAAAAAAATACAATAAAAATTAAATACATTAAATAAATCATTGTCCATAATATAGTAAAAATGAGACGCGTTGGGCTTTATGGGCCCTCTTGAGTTTCATAGGCCCCGGAGCGATGTACCGGCGGCACCCCCCTCTCTTTAGGCCTGCCATTGTCTCCTAGGTTCACAAGAGTAATTGCATTGGAGAAAATATGGCTGAATTTGGCATTGTTTCTCAATTGTGGAATCATAAATCATATTAACTCATATTTTTCTGGACTTATTAAAAGAAAGAAATTCATACAAATAGTAACTAGGGGCCATAAAAGCCCAGTTAGGTCTTTTTGCAATCTAAACCAAAGAACAAACATTTGCAGGAGTTAGAGATTATGCAATCTGTGCCAAAACAGCCATCAAAGCCAGTAATATCTACAATGCAGTCCAGTTTCAGGTTCTACATTTGATCATTGGTCTCACCAACATGCGAAGGGAGAGAACACTAATTTAAACATTTTTTTTACTAGATTGATTTGGTATTTTATTTAAAGAGTGTAACACATGTGCCCCAGGCTATCAGTTGATTGGTCTAAAGCAGTACTGTCATACATAAAATGGCCACATTTGTATCCACTACTCACATGAATGGTCACATCCAAATCAGACTTTTTTTCAGTTTTCAATTCTCTAGTGAAAAGTTTTATGCTTTGTAGGAAAACCAGAAAACACACATACATATAAAAGATAACCAATGAAAGAGACACTCTGACCCAATCTGCATGCCTGCCAGCATCTTGAAGACGTTGAGCTAACTGGCCAGCATTTCATTGTTGTTGTTATATAGATGTAATAAAAACGGACAGTCCAAAAACATTTTGTTTTTCTGGACTTTCCATAATGTAACTTCTGTAACTCTACAATCTACTTGCCATTTTACATCCTGGACCAAAAGGGATCCGTAAAAGAAGGCTTTGCTACCAGTGGGACAACTTTAGTCCAAAGTATAAAAATGCAAGTGGATCATTTCTTTATCTTCTACATAAAGAATATAAAAATATATAACAGAGTAGAGCTGGTTTTAAGGGCACAATTAGGTTCCAAAATACCTCCCCCATGTTTTCTTTCTGTTTTTAACTTTAACTTATGGGATTTGGAATGACTGAAGAGCTTTTTTCACATTAAATAAAACCATTGCAATGGATCAGGCTCTTTGTAAAATTCTATTTTGCAACCGCATTATAATAATTGAGAAAAGTGACGCTATGCATAACTGTTTGGATGTTATCAGATAAGGTCATTGTGATTTGAGCATTAAGTGTGGAATAGAAAGAAATTGACAAATCTGGGGGTAAATTTGGGGCTCGGAAAAAGAAATAGGAACTGACTGGTGGAAGCTGTGTCCAAAAAAGGGAAGGCGAAGGAGGAAGGAATCGCCACCAACATTATAGCTTTCCTGTAATTGATCACTGAACTGTGTCTTATTATGATATTTTAGGTCTGGATAGAGACACGGTTTTGCTTCCTCATGTTAGAGCTTCCAGCTAAGAGACAAGTAGGCAGAACACAAATCAAAAGACTTGAGCATTTAGAGACAGCCTTAAAGTTACACTACAGCTATATAGGAGTGCCTAGGGACAATTGCATATCAATAGAATGAATTACAGACACAGAAGGCCTGATTTATTAAATCTCCCCAAGGCTGGAGAGAATACACCTTCATCAGTGAACCTGGTAATCTAGCAAACCTGGAATGGATTTATTATGTCACTTCCTATGTGTTAGCAAATGTTTTCAATCCCCTATCACACCCATTCCAGGTTTGTAGCCTCGGAGAGCTTTAATAAATCAGGCCAAGAGTCATTTATTAAGTTTGTGTCTTAGATGGAATTAACATTTCCAAATGGTCTTTATTAAAAATATCTTTTATTATCTTAAATATTTATTTGTACAGTTCAACTTAAAGCATAGCCTGCCTCACTCACCTATACCCCAAATACCACATTTATGGTTGCCAGATTTCCCAAGTTATGTGAATCTAAAAACTCAACTCCACCAACCTTATGGTTTCCAGTGAATCCATATTTATGTAGTTCAGTTCAATCAACTGTAATGGTTATCTTCTCAGCGACACTCCTACCCACGTGTCATTTTCCCTGTGGGAATGCTAGGCCATTACCTGAAGCAGCAACCCAATGTGTGCCAACTTTTTATAACAGCAAAGCAGTTTATTGTTCTTTTTGTGCAGTCTCAGTGGGGTTAATAAGATCAAAGGCAGTTTTTTCCTTTCAGTCTATCATAATGTTTTTGCTGGCTTCGCAAACAATTTGCTAAAAAGCCTTTTTTTGTTCTTTTCAACAGATATGATGCACAGTTTGCAAGTGATTTGTTTGTAATGATTTACTAGAAGACAAAAGAATCATGAGCAATATTAGATGTGCTTGTTTCACAGTGGGTGAAAGAATAAAAAAAACACTTTTAGTTTCCACAAAATGTGCTGTAATGCTGTGCGGATCAGTACCCAATAATTATAAATGTCTGTAAATTCAGCAATTCCTGTCTGTTCTACAAATCCATCTGGCCTTATCTTAAAGACATTAATGGAAGAGAAACATGACTTGAAGTTCATGTTCATGCAAATAGCTGTCTTAAAAGAAATGCTTACAGAACATGGTTGGAAGAATTTTGAGAGCTAGGAGAGAAGACAGAGGAGATGCGTCAAGGCATGAGATTTGTTTCCCAGGGGATGTGAGAAGGTCATCCACATGGCAGAGTCAATATTCAGGCTTAAGAAATTCAATGCTGCTGGAGCTATAGACAAATTCAGCTGCAGACAAAGCACAGGGGTTAAGAGTTTTAGACATCCAATAAATCTGTTCTATGATAGGTACATATTTATATACTCTTGAAAGAAGCAAGGATAACATTAAGTGATACTTTTTTGTTTTTTTTTTAAAAACTGTATAGCCGTTATATATGGAAACTTGTTGGCTATATTTCTTGACAGATCCATCATCAGCTACAAACTATATTGTGGAGAGCACATGGTATTAAATGGCTAATAGGCTGCTTTCTATTATAGTGACCCCAGTATAACCCCTCTCTTTTTTCACTCTTCTTGTAACCAAAGTATAGTAAAGTAGTTAGACATAAACAGTGTGACTACCAAAACCCCTTTGTTCGTAATGAGGCTTGGCATGTATGCACATATCTCAATGTACCCTGTACTTGTGAAGAAGCAAATTTTACTTTCCTGGGGCAAACATATGGATACCATCATCAGTATATCATAGTGATATTACCCCACCCATAAAGCCTTTCTCATGTATCAAACATACAAGCACTAATAAAGGAATGGAGAAGAAGGGAAACACGGTGGAGGGTAGGCTTTAAACCCGACCTAAAAAAGGTCGAGGGTGGAACTAAGCCAAATTGATTCTCACCCGTCCTCATTCCATTGCAGGAGCTGCCATTGTCTTCCTTGTTCTCCTCCGCATTCCCATCTTTGGTCATCTTGATTGGCTGAGATGACCTAACTTCTGCAAAAGTGGGATTAGTAGACATATTATTATTTGCCATAATAGTTCACGGATTTTATTAATAAAACTGAACTGAATGAACACAGACACATGCTATCACTTTTAAAATGTTTTTTACCCCACCAAAAAAAACAAACAAACAAAAGGACTTACCAAAGGATTTTGTGATACAAGCAATGCCAACTGGGCTTCATTTGGCCAGTGATTATCAGGACACAAGTTAAATGAAAAAGAATTTAGCCCAATATATATATTATCATATAATATTAATGAAGGCTTGGGGTCAATTGGTTAAGCACAAAAAGTTCAATTATTGACCATAAATCTATGGGAATTTCTAAGAACTTGGATAATAATTTGTTCTGGTTCTCTCATTTTCCCTTGTTGAAAGTGCCTCAACCTACCCAAGATAGAGTCCTAATTCTTCTAATTCCTAATCTTTACAGAAGGGAGAGCAACAGGTATATTTCAGTGTGCACAAGAGATTTCGTGTCTGATTATTCTGTTTATTAATGTTTCCTGCTTAACCTACACAGTAAGAGAAATAAAGCAACCTCCAAATAAAAAAAAGCGTAAGATGTAAAAATGTGAAATGGAAAACATGACTTTTTGTATTTAGGAAATAAATCAGAGTAGTGGATTGTGATGAACGCCCTCTCAGTCCATACCCCTGCCCATAGACTTTCCAGCACGCTCAGCAGCAGTCCACGCAGCAGCAGGTTGAGAAGGGCCATCATGGGGCAAGGTTACCCACTCTGTTAGCCCTTGCCACACACACCATCACAGGCAAAAACAATTACAGAAAAAAAGGACTAATCAAAAAACAATAACAGAACTATAGCAACAGCATAAAATAAAAGGGAAAGGTTATATTTTGTCATTTTATATCTGTTTTTATATACCTTTATCAGCGAGAAAACTATTTCTTTTCAGTGAAAAATCTGGTCCTCCTTTTTGTTTGTTCTTTGGAAGGGGCCTTGTTTGGTAATTTGTTTACCCTTTCCTTTAGTTAGTTTCTTCTTGAATCGTAAACGTCTATTTTCTATTTGAAAACGGAAAACAGAGGAGAAGCAGATGTATTTTAGTTATCTTTGTAATGCTTTGGTACTGTATTCTGCCCTGTATGTTGCTTATGCGTTACATGTATTATTTGTGCCTTGTTGTCTGTTGTATTTTATTTATACTCTGCCAATAAAGATATGTTGAAAAAAAAAAAAAGGGAAAACTGTGAAATAATGCCTAGGTAGAGTTGTTTTTCCTGGTCCAGGTTGCTGTGTAAAGTCCAAGTTATAAGTCAGAGTCACTGGGCTCCCTGCAGTGCTCAATGTGTCAGTGTCGTTGTCCTTAGCAACAAGATGATATCAGTGAGAGCTCCCTTTGCTTACATGGCTATGCCAACAACAGAGGTAGGACTAGTAGGACCATCCAATGATAGCAGGGTGGGGGCTGTCTGAGGGACATAGATTAGGATGCTTGTAGACACTCCCAGGGGGGCCTTGTTCTAGCCATTATTATTAATTCCATAAGTACAGGCTTTATGAAATACCAACCCCCAGATTATTGATTACCACAAAATAAGGAGTTCACAAAGACCAAACTAGGCATGTCCGGGACTTATGGTTCACCAGAACAGGCTAATTATGGTTTCCAGGCTTTCCTGAGGCCTAGGAGACTAGTTATTGGTCTCAACATGTTTACCATAAAGATCCAACTACAAATTATTCAACTACTATTTTATACAGAATGGTATATTAGAAATATAGAGCTTATTAATAAATGGGTTTCAAAATACAGCTCAAAGTTCAATCTGAGTCACTCTGTCTAGCCTTATCTGAATCCTATGAGTCTTGCAGACACAAAAACCAGACAGTCACAGCAAGTGTTGTGACTAGTGTTGCTCAAACAGCTGGGTGTTCAATTTGGCAGCTCTGCTCCCCTGATCGCTTTTGCAGCCCTAGCGTGACTGTAGTATGTGTTCTTGGATAGAGAATCTCTATCCAAGAACACATACGGAACAGCAGAGAAACTCCATTGAGAGTTCATCTGGAGTTTGCCTTTTTTAAAAAAAAAAATATATTTTTAAACATGAATTCGCAAAGTAGAATTCCGTGTTTTTTGGGCCATTTTTGGGTCGAATATTGGGACAACCTGAATTCGAACACCAACACTAGTTGTGACTAGAGGGTCTGGAAGGACCCTGGTTGTCAGATAAAGAAATACCTGATAGGGAGAAATGTATGACTCTAGCCTGCTAGAGAGACAATTTCCAGACAAAGGCATTTTAGAAGAAAACAATTTAATATTTAAAGGGAAAATCAAGAATTATTTTCACATGGATTACCTGTGATACCAGATGAGGTTGGGTTCCCTTTGGGAAAAGTGTTATATAATGGGTTGTTCAGTGCTACGGGTTGATATAAACACCATACAGAACAGTTTACCATGACCGTGAAATATTTGTGGATATCTAAATTAATGAATCAATGAAATCTGTATTAAATATATGTTTTAGTAAATAGATACAGTTAGCTCTATCAAAGCCAGTAAAGGCGCCAACAGATATTTGAGGAAGGTTGCTAAAATTATGGAAGAACTTAGATACCTTCAAAACTGAGCAGAAATTTATTTGAAGAGGAAATGTATCATCTGGATTACATTTTGTTGGCTATTTTGCTCAAATTAAGTCTGAGATTGGAGTTGTAGAGGGCCTAGGTGAATATATTTATGCAATGTGTTAGCGTACACGAAACAAAATAAAACAAGATTGTGCAAATTTATCCAATGTGTATTATCATCTTTACTCACCATAGTAAATACATGCTGCAAATTTAAACACCATAGCAATTTAATTAGTGTATATAAAAAAAATTGTTTTAGACTAACTTTTCACTTTTTTCCTAAATGCCACCTGCCTCTTGTGTAATCCTCACTTGTATTCTGTGTTCTCTTTCCTGTACACAGAGTGGATGCCAAAACCCTTCGAGATGTGTTTTCCACCAGCTGTCAACACTGCCTTTGTGCCCACCGCTGCTAGGATGCTATTTCTGATGGCCCTGGCATGCGCCAGCCCTTTTCTAGAATTTCGGGAAGAAACTACAAGATCTCTTAACGTGGCCATAATTTTTGGTGGTACTTCCTACCCTCCGGAGAGTGCCCGCTTTGCACCCTCAGCTTTCCGCAATTTTACTATGGAAGTGAATCCAATTTCAGTAATACTTAATGACACAAACCCTCGCAGCCTTATCCTTCAAATATGTGATGTTTTGTCCAGCTTACGTATCCATGGGGTTGTCTTTGAAGATGATACAAGAACAGAATCTGTGGCTCAGATCCTGGACTTTATTTCTGCACAAACATCTATGCCCATCATTGGAATTAATGGAGGATCTGCAATTGTGCTGACACCAAAGGTATGTAAAAATGTAATTTAAATATATAAAAAGTCTCTGTTTTTGCTCCTTTTTAACTTAAAACTAAACTTTTATTAAAATAATAAAAATAAACTATTACATTTTCATGTAAATATATTCCTCAATAGCAACAAAGGATATAAATCCACGTTGTGTGCACCAAATACATTTGCAAAACCCTTTTGTTACCATATAAAATTAGTGACATCTTCACTTTGCTGCACACAACCAAAACTTTTGGGTGAAGGAGGAACACAGCAGGCCCACCGACTGCAGGCTGCCTGCAGAAAACTACAGGGAAGGCAGGTAAAAGACCATTCACCCTGACTATTATTAATATGGAACATTTCATGCTGAAATACTGCACAGATCTTGAAGAAGTATACAAAGTGCACCCATTTATAAATACACACATGCCTCTTATATTTTTTATCCTTGAGTACAGCTCTCACAGAATGTTTTTCAATTAAATGAACTTGCTTTCACAGATTCGTTGCTACAAATATTAACACCTATAATGCAATACAAAACTCAGACGAGTTACAAAAGTCATCAATCTGAATATATAATCCCCCCCTTCTATATAAAGGTGGGCTTACAGTAGCCATTATGTCAGTGGGTAGAGCTGGCATTTCTGATTTGGCAGATAAGTTTTTTCATTTAACTTTGGCATTCTTCCATGTTAGTGTCTGACTTCCCATGCCATTTTTTGGCAACACCTTAGGCATTAGCCATACAAGTGGGCAGAAATAGATGAAAAAAAATTACCTTAATTCCCCTCAAATGTCTACTAAACTTATTTGAGCCAAATTGATTTGTTTTGGGAAAGTCTGTGAACCGGAGCCTGACCAAAGGCAGGTCATGTATTTACTGGTACAAGCTCCACCATTTTTCAGTCTTCGATGCATAATAGCTCAAAAACGGAAGGTTGTTCAGCACAAAAACATCACAAGAGGCTTCACATGATCCAAAAATATCAGATTTATGTGTTTTCCTGAAATCTACATAATAAGCTATTAATATATATATATATATATATATATATATATATATATATATACGACGATGGGACAAGTAAGTGTTTATTTTTTACTTTTTTAAAATAATCCGAGTGTGATTTGGGGTTATCGCTTTCAGCCTATTTTTGTACCCCGAGACACACTCAGGCTTACCGCTAGGGAGGTTAATGTACAGCACTGCATAATATGTTGGCGCTATGTATATCCTGTTTATTATTATTATTATTATTATTATTAATAACAATAATATTATTATTATATTTATATTTTTGCTATATAGAATTAGAAACTGGAAAGAATAGTGTTTTTGTGAATAATCACCCAACCCACCTTTTCCTTATTACTATTAGCATACTATATTGGATATCAATAAATACTTTCTAAGCACATTTAGCAAATTTTGAGACACAGAATTCTCTTTCAATTATTTTGAAGCTAACATGGTAGCAGCCCAATCCTAATTAGCAGTTGGTTGTCTAAACATGCAATTCCTGCTTCAAAGAGTTATGGGTACAATTTATTGGGTAAACCAGTTCTTGGTTGAGGAGAAGTAAATGCACTTTAGAAAGGGTCAGCAAAATGTAGATATGCTTGTTGATATCCTAAGTTGGGCAGAAAGATTTGATAATCTAGCCACGTATCATTTTGAATTCCTGCAGAATGTTCTCCACAAGTTTGTTGAAAGATGCATGAGGCCAAAGCACATTTCCTGTATCTACATAAAAATACTCTCCCCTGCCTTGAATAGTAATATGACAGGTTCTCCATCATGTCCAGTAAGTGACCTTGGTTGTTCCATCAAAGTGATTTGCTCGGAATGATTTACAGGAAAGAAACAATTCATGTTAATCTTATTCCAACTACTCTGGACATTAAAAAGTCTAAAGCGTGAGGAAGCTCAGTTCCCCTCTTTCTGCTGATCTGCAAATAGCATATACCGGTGGCTGTGCTATGTATTTAATACCTAATAAGCTTTTTTGTATCATCCATTTTCTAATAGAGTTTACTATAATACTGGATATGTTGTTGGGATAACCATATATAATAACATTTTTTTAAAGTGAAAAATGGGGGACATTCATGTCAGGTTCTGGGACACAATAACTCCTGTATGTATGGGAAAAGTTACATTGGAACAGCCTGGTCAATCAAGATAGCAAAAGACTCCAAACCCTGTAGAAGATCATGTTATGAAGTTAGTGACAGATTGTCATGAAAGATCAAAGCCTGAGCAGCACATTGGTAGGAAAAGTCTGCCAAAACACACTTGCACAATTTACCAATACTCCTGACAGGTAGGGGCGGATTTTGGAGATGTTGCGTAGATGAAAGTGACAGGACCTGGAAAAGTTCTGAATATGGGGGGTAAATGAGAGGACCGAGTCAAAGGTGACACCAAGACAACATGCCTGAGGGGAGGGAGGAATAACAATAACAGTGTTGTTAACAGTTAGAAATATGTCAGGGGGAGATTTGGAATTTGAGGGGGGGGGGGATGATAATGAGTTCTGTTTTATCCAGGTTGAGTTTCAGAAATCGTTCAGACATCCATCCATATTTTAGTTCTACTTAATATTCTACCAATATATTAGAACAGACACTTAATACTGAATAGGAATGCAGTGAGGGTCCAAAAATCTGTTATCAGTTGATCAAAACACCTGTGCTGTGCTATAATCCTGGATTGTAAGAATTCCAGAGGCCGGCCCACAACCTTGAGAATCAGAGAGAAGTAGTTTTTACATTACTCCTGGCAAGATGGTGTAGCTCACAAAGTTGATCTGACACTCACTTAAACATGGTGAAGAATCTTTTAGGTCCATATGTTTTAATGGCAGTAATTGGTTCTCAGTCATTAAACATTTTAGTGAATGTCAGATACCCTTCTTTATAAATAGACTCCTTAGTGTCCTTTATTTAGGAGGAGTTTGAAAAGCTATTAACCATGCCATGGGAAATACTTATACATGACCCATTGTCTGTTATCAGTGTTGTATCATACAATTATTAGATGTAATGCTTTTTTTAAGCCCAGTACACATTTTGTTTAACACACTGATGAAGAGGGACCATATAAACACCCCTGAAAGCTTTGCATTTTTACAACAAAAAATCTGGGCAAAGCTAAATCTGGACTTAATACATTCTGGTTTTGGAGCTCTTCTTCTTATACACTCAGTCAATACTCTAGCCAAGAGCCAGTCTTTAGCCACCACTTCTGGTAGAGCTGTCTATAGAAAATCATTAACTATGTTGCTTAAAATTTAATGAGAACACCTACTGCTTTAACAGATTCAGATTCCCACATATTTCTTCTTTATCTCTTTAAAGCAAAAGTAAATATAAAAAAAATAAAAACCTTTACATTCACTGATCCGTCAATCCCTCTAGAGGTTTTCTAGATTGAGTCCTGCGTCGTCCTGGAATTTCTACGTCCCGGCTCGGAATAAGCGCTGGGCACCACCATCTTCTTTCCCCTTTTTCTACCTTCTACATCATCTGATCTTGCACTGCACAGGCTTAAAATCGGGTGATATAGCCTGTGGTGAGATTGGCATTTTTTTCTCCCCATTGAAGCAAAAGCTCCTGCGCATGCCTGAAATCTAGCATGTGCAGAAGGAGCAGCCAGAAGCCTTCTGGGATTCATGATGTATGTACCCCAGGAGGATGGGCTTTAGCTTTTTTCTAACCCCTCCCCAAAAAACAAGGTAATTGACTACCCTTTTCTTTATGGTAAACATTTTAGTTTAGGCCCGCTTTAAATCCGGATTTAGTGATTTTTAAAAATCTGGTTTTATGATTTAGGAAATCATTTATTTTGTTGGCAGCACTTTAAACTTCTGGAAGATTCAAATAGTTTAAATTTGGAAATACAAACAGCTCTGCCAGTAAAATGATTGAAAACAATTTCGTTTACAGTAAAGCTTCATCTAAGAGGAAAAATTACTTTTAAGATTGTACATTTCCTGTATGAGATGACTTGGTAGCAGGTGCACTTGCATGTCGCCAAGTTGTATTCTGAGATTAAAATCTTGGGGGGTTATTCATTAAATAGCAATCATGATAACTTGTCCTGATTAGAAATTGATTAGTGTTCAAATCAGAGATGTTAAAAGTATTTTATAATTAAAAAAAAACTTTAATCCAATTGACCTTCCTAAGAAATGCAATATAATTTCATATTAGTGCCAGTTTGCATAAAGGTCTAATATAACGGATGTAATCCAGTCAAACTCCTACTGAAAATCATTAGATTGCTATCATTTAGTAATCTACTAGATAGGGAAAGTTAGGCCAAAAAGAAATATTCATATGCCATTGTGCATTATATAGTTAGCTGTTTATAGTTTAATGTATGAAACCCTAACAGTTTTTTTGATGGTGTGTTATATTTTAGATGATGCAATTTTTTATACCTATGTAGGTAGTTAAAGTTTTTAGGTTACACACATCAATCACTATCCCCCTTTTAACCTACATCTGATGTTTTCTCAGCAACAGTTAGATTTCTGAAATTTGCAATGTTTAGAATTGCTAATTATACATCTTAGTCAACTTTTTGTTTTTGTGCTATCCTAAGCAACTTTTCAATATGGCGCAGAATGCAATGTGTTCTACAAGATGGAAAAATACAATTTACAGTGGCAATATGTGGGGTGAAATGGGTGAAATCAGCAGATTACACAGTACGTTAAAAAGAACAATGACTTGACTATGACTCTGTACAGCGCTGCATAATATGTTGGAATGATATAAAATACAAGGTAAAAAAAATATAGCTCAATACACAAGCTAACAAAAAATGGATGTGTACAATATTGCATAGGACTGAGGACTTATTAAAGAAAGTATTCCTGAATTATGGCTTTTAGTGCGTCATCAGGCATCTAAAAATTAAAAAATGTAGATGTTTAAATATGGTAACATGGCAGTGCTTGTTATGTTAGGACAGACAGAAGATGGCATGGGCAGAAGGTGTTTTGGATAATTGGACAGAATATGAATAGGGATTAGTTTACACAGTTTTTTGAAATCAGGATAAATAAATGGATATAATATAAAGGGCAAAATTTAATATTTAGAGAAGGGGGGGATGGAGTATGTTATGAGCAGAGTAGATGGAATATGGAGTGCTCGGAGTAAATGGAACATGGAGCAGAGTGGAGTGAATGGCTTGTGGAATGAGCACAGTAGGTGGAATATGGAGTGTGTAGACTGGATGGAATATGCAGTGAACAAGGTAGATAGAATATGGAGTGAATAGGGTGGATGGAATATGAAGTGAAGAGGGTGGATAGAATATGGAGTGGGCAGAGTGGATGAAATATGTTGGGAACATACCGGATTGAATAGTCATGTGGGAATAATAGTGGGAAGAATGGATGGAATATGGAGTCTGCAGAGGAAAATGAATATGGTGTGAGCTGAATGAATGAAAAATGAAATACAAAGAAAATGGAGTGGCCAGACTGAATCAATATGAAGTGGGCAGAATGGATGGAATATGGACTGAGTTGATTGGATGGAATATGCTGTGAGCAGAATAGATCGAATATGGAGTGTTCAGAGTAAATGGAACATAAAGCAGACAAAGTGAATGGCATGTGGAATGAGCAGAGTAGATAGAATATGCAGTGTAGACTGGATGAAATATGGAAGTGAACAAGGTGGATAGAATATGGATTGAACGAGGTGGGTGGAAATGTAGAGAAGAGAGTGGATGGAATATGGAGCGGGCACAGTGAATGGAATATGTTGGGAACATAAAAGCTGGAGTAGTCATGTGGGAATAATAGTGGAAAGATAGGATGGAATATGGAGTCTGCAAGGAAATGTGAATATGAAGTGATCAGAATAAATGAAATATGGAGTACAAAGAAAATGAAGCAGGCAGAAGGAATGGAATATGGATTGGGTGGATTGTATGGAATTTACTTTGAGTAGAATAGATTGAATATGCAGTGTAGACTGGCCTGAATACCGAATGAGCAGAACAGATGGAATAAGCAGTGTGCAGAGGAGATGGAAAATGAAGTGTGCAGAGTGCATGGAATATGCAGTGAACAATGTGGATTGAATATGGAGTGAACAAGGACAGTGGAATATGTAATTAACAAGTTGGGTGGAAATGGAGTGAAGAGGGTGGATTGAATATGGAGTGGGCAGAGTGGAAGGAAGTCATGTGGGAATAATAGTGGGAAGAATGGATGGAAAGTGGAGTCTGTAGAGGAAGTTGAATATGAAGTTAGGAGAATGAATGAAATATGGAGTACAAAGAAAATGGAGTGGGTAGACTGAATCAATATGAAGTGGGCAAATTGGGTGGAATATGGAGTGCACAAAAAAAATGAAAAATGAGGATAGAATTAGAGTGGCCAGAGTAGATAGAATATGCTGTGAGCAGACTGGATGGAATATGGATTGGGTGGAATAGGCTGTGAGCAGAATAGGGTAAATATGGAGTGCTCAGAGTAAATGGAACATAGAGTAGACAAAGTGAATGGCATGTGGAATGAGCATCCATTTTGTGGAATTGGCAGAATGGATAGAAAATATGGACTGGGTAAAGTGAAGAAAGAAGCATTAGACTACTTAGTCTACTATGGGGTTTGCCGGCAAGCTGCAGTTTGTGAAAACAGTAGTGTGAAACAGACATAAGGTTTAAATGACGAGCAGTGGGATAAGATGAGTTGTGCAGATAGGAAAGATGCTCAGAGCAGTTATAAACAAGTACTGGTAATGCAAGTGAAAGTGTTGAAAGAAGACATCAGGAGATGCTGTTATCTGACAAAATAAGTAAATTTAACTTTCTTAGTAAATTTTATAAGTAAGGTTTTGCTCGTGTGCCTTTTTGTTGGTGTTTTTTTCATTATTTTATATGTGTAGTGAGTTGTGTTTCAAATCAAATATGCATTTTATATGCATTTATGCTGCACATATTTATGTGCATTACATTGTAGTCATTTTTCTTAACTCCATGTGCACTATATTGGTAGAGAATAAAATATTTGCACTGTTTTGCAATAAATTACTATAAAATATGCAGTGAAATTACATTTCTAGTAATATTAAGCATTATTTTAACTCTGGATTCATTTCTAGGAGATGTGGCTTGGATGTCCCTAGGGCTTATAGCATGTTAGGCCAAAGCAGAAAAGTGTGAGGAAAGAGCTACAATGTAAACAGAATTGTAAACCTTTTTTCAGGAATTTTCACACTTTTCCCTGCTCATCTGGAGAAATAACATGCCAATGCAAGCATTGGAAAGGATTGCTATTCAATCAAATCCAATTTCATGGTGACTTTATTGGCCTGTGCCAATGGGATTTTGTTTGCATTACAAATGCATCTTTTCCCAAACAAGTCAATTGTAATGCAAAAGCAGGTTAATGGAACTTAGAAAACATCAAAATTAGCTCAGAAGGAGGCCAAATACAGGTCGGGTGTACTTGTCATAGAAGTTGGAATGGTCCTAAAATATTAGAAGCTTAAATGCATCAAAGTAAAATGAATTTGCCCATCAACACCAGCAGTGACCAATTTAGCTGTGCAAGTGGTGGTTTAAAATATATGGACTCTTGTCCAATTGGTTCCCTTTTGAAAACAAATATTTGACATTTATCATAAGACTTTCAGTCCTGTTCTATGGTTGCTACAAACCATGTGTGGCTGCCATATAATTTTGCTACCTTTTTTAATTTATTCACCTTTAGTAATTAGAAATTTTTCCCATAAACACCAGTCAGTTCAACTCTTGCAGGTCAATTTAATCTAACACTATAGACCAGTGTTTATTAACAGAGAAAAGAATTACCAAGTAATCAAAAATTATTCCAATTAGGCTAAATAATAATCACATAGACAAAGTAAAATGATAAATTAAGCAGAGTCCGTCCTCTGTACCCCGCACCTTAGCTTGAGAGAAAAAGAGAGAGTAAGAGTAAGAGAGGTCTAAGAGGCAAAGGATGCATATAAGAGGATAAGAGAGTGATTTGCGGCTGTTGTCCATTCTTATACATCTCCAGGGCCCCTGGCCACATCCAGCCACACCCATGCATCCACCCTGTACTTGGGTGTCCTCCCACTTTTGTATACAACCTTTACTTGGTTTACAACCTTTGTGCTAGAACTTGTATTGGTCAAAATGAGTCATAACACCGCACGCTACCCTTATTAATCTCTCTCGAGACAAAGCCATGACCGCCCACGAGTGTCAGTACGCCAGTTGCTACCATTCAGTGAACAACCGGCGCTATAACTCTCTGTGAATTACATAACATGTCCTCCTCCTCCCTTCTCAGTACCATCCTAGTAGGGACTCGACTCCTCTCAGTAAGGTAAAGGGAGGGTACATTTTCATTTATTTCATCTAATTGCTTTTGTATTTATGTATTTTAGTATTAGGCAGTGTTTAAATTATTGTATACAGCCCCATCAATGTATAATATGCCAATAACAATAGGATTTTTTTCATGGGAACGGATTAATCATTTTCCTTTTTGTTTCCTATGGGAAAAATAAGTCCTGTTTTGTATAAGTCCAAGGATCTGGAAAGGTTTAAAGACTTTTACCAAGGTACCACTCTACACTGCTCACAGGTGCCTGCTGATATTCCCCAATAGGTGTCACTGCTGCATTGGGGGCAAGTCCTTTGGCTCCTTTGGGGGTCATCAGATAGCAAGTATGTTTATACACCAGGCAGGATGATTGGAGAACTCCTTGAAGTAGATGCTTCCATGCATAACCCCCATACTTCACACCTGGTATGGTGTAATCTTCCTGTTCAAGAAGGTGTTATCTTTCCTTCCATTTCTTTTTGATCCAAACCCCAGCTGGAGTCATCCTGCTAGATTTGTCCACATTGACATTTCAAAGGCAACCCCCATTAAGGCTCCCCAACAGTCACATTGAACTCATCATTTGAAATGGAATATGCTTAAGTGCTGATTTTTTACAATTTATGTTGTGCACTCCAACCTATAGACATTTTGGGCATTTTGTAAATTTTGGGCAAAGCAGATTTTCTGATAGCCACTATACATTTTTGTATATTTAATCTTTGAGCTTTCATCATCCTTATGTTATAACCAAATCAGAAGCTGAGAGTTCATAGAAAACAAGAAAATCAGACACATTACAGAGAGGCTTTAAGATAAATGCAGAACTGTTACTATGGTCTTAGAGAAAAGAAAAAGCATGTACATGGGAAGCATTAAGTATAAAGTTCAGTAACAATAATAATGTGATTTTTTTTTTATAAAAAATTTATATATTTTTTAACATTTGTTTTAACAAGTACTGTACTGTACATTTGTGTGAAGTTCTCTTTAAGTAGCTTATGATTTGTTCTAACTGACAGCTGCTTCAGACTCCCTATTAGCTCTTGTCCTTGACAGCTATGATAAAGAATTCCTTAAAGACCACACAATTGTTAAAACTAATTCATGAGCTTTGTGTGCATGTAACTTTGTTTTTCCTGCCGTCTGTTATGCTCCTTAACGGTTTCTGCTGTAAATGTCGTTTAAGCCCTCTGGTGGTAGAGCTCCCTAATAGTACATCAGTTTAGTTCAGGTCCATCTGGTGCAATACAAAATCTAGAATAACATTTTATTTGCTGTTTCCTTACAATTTTTTTTCCCTTGTCAAGACTAGCCAGACAAAATTTTTCAAGCACATTTATTGGAGATCTATATAATACTTTAAAGATACTATTATTCAGTTTAATATGGAATTGTTTAATAATAATTTACTTTTTGTAAATTTGCAAATTGTGTGGCCCACTTTTTTCCTAGACATTGGTCCTGCAAAGTCTTGGGCAGCTTCTCAGACCAAGAGGAAGGTGAAAAGGGTGAAAAAAATCCTTCTCTGTATGTACATCAGAGAGCATCACCGCTTTTGAGACTCCTAGGTGCATTGTGAGATTTCGGCAGTTAATTTGTATTCAGGGTCCTCTAGATGATAATATTCTATTTACCTTATTAAGTGAGTGAGAGTTTTGAGAGGTTTATTAATAAAGGGAAATTTAAAATGGTTTGAGTTTAATAAAACATTTTTACTGTTCACACTTTTATAAATGTGTATGGTTAATTTTTCCTTATAATCTGTATGAATCCAAAAAAAAAACAAATTATTAATTTATATAGGGTACTTTCATCATCAGTTTTCAAATGATTTCTAAGTTTCTACCTACTTTCCTATTGCATGGGATAGGCTGTGTTTGTCTCATTCAGATGTAGATCTAATAACAGACTATTCACCATTAAGTAGTATAAAAATTTGTGTTGTGTTGAAGAACTGAAATGACTGCAGCACCTGCTGCCTACAATTTTTTTTTTATATATTGTGAAGTTTGGGGAACAACTCAGATTGCAGCCAGCACGCTTTTCATCAAAACACAAGCTTTTATTGGAAAAAAAGCTAAACAAAACTGCTTAGTTTCAGCAACTCAGGAAAACAATATAACACAGTGGCTTACTTCAGCCCAGGTGTGAATGTCCAAAGTCAATTCAAACGTCCCCACGGCAAGGATACATCCAGTTCAAGTCTCTCATAAGGGTCCAAACCCCAGCCTGGGGTTTCCACAGTCCATCAAAACACAACAGCAACCTCCTTCTAGCTTGATTCCCCACAAGCTAATTTTCAGGCCAATTCCTGCTCCTCCCTGGAACACTCTGGCTCTCTCTTAGCCTGGATTCCTCTGGCTCTCTCTCAGCCTGGATCCCTCTGGCTCTTTCTCACCTGGATTCCTCTGACTCTTTCTCAGCCTGGAACACTCTGGCTCTCTCCCAGCCTGGATCCCTCTGGCTCTCTCTCAGCCTAGATCCCTCTGGCTCTCTCCCAGACTGGAACCCTCTGGCTCTCTCTCAGCCTCGATCCCTCTGGCTCTCTTTCAGCCTGGATTCCTCTGGCTCTCTCCCAGCCTGGATCCCTCTGACTCTCTTTCAGCCTGGATCTCTTTGACTGATTACTACCTCTTCTCACCTTGCACCTGAGTTCAGGTGAATATATCCCCAGAATTAGGGTTGGGCCAAGGAACTCCCTTGGCCGGCTCCAGGGCCCTAAAGAACCTGGTTTATTTTGTAAAAACCTCACCTCCTCACCTCCTCAAAACCTCCTCACTTTCATTTCCCTGGAGCCATTTTAACCTTGACATTTTAGGGACCAGGTTTGTTGGATCACCCAGCTTCACTGGTGAAAGTGTATTCTCTTCAGGCTTAGAGAGCTTTAATAAATCAGGGCCCTGGAGTGGAAGGAAAGGATCCATATTAAGTAAATGAAATCCTAACCAAAATTTAAACACAGATTGAGTGACATTGCCTAGATGGGGAGAAAAGAGTGCCGTTCTCACTCCGCATGCGTGAGATCGGCATTTTTTTACCACTGAAGAAAAAGGGCCTTCTGCGCATGCCCGAGATAGTAAAATAAGTACCTGACAATTGTTAAACTAGAATGCTGTTTTCTCCATAAATACACTCCAACAAATTTGCATGTCATTTTTCACAATGTGTGTTGGCTGGGACTTTTGGAGTCCACCCAATGACTGTGTGACATTGCAGGAGAACTATTGGTGTTAAGTGTTGTCCCCCTATAACAGGAAGTGTCGAGACAAGGATCTTTACAATAGAGCCGCCAGCCATTATTATTATTATGATTATTTTAATGAAAGCTGCAGATTTAAAAATACAAAAATTGACTTTTAAGATTACATTACCATGTTAAAGCTTTTGTGAGAAATTATTGATTGCATTAACATACTCCAAATACTATAAGCAGGCAGCCATTTCTAGTTTTTTTACCTTTTCTTTTACACTGCAATGTAAAAAAAAAAAAAAAAAAACCATTAAAGCTTTACTATGTTTAAATTGTGTGATCCATAAGTTAAAAGTTTTTCCTTCTTATGAATCAAACATATAAAAAGTCTTAAAATATTTTTGCCTACAAGCCCTTATTTTTCCATTCTGTTTTTCTATTCCATTTTCATTATACTAACCTCTGTTAATGTAATTTGCTTTCCTCTGATGTCTTCATTATTTTGCGAGCATTTTTCTCTGTCTGGGAAATGACTTCTCTATTTCAGAACTTCAATCAGTCTTTCCATTACATTTACATATCAGTTATTTCAAAACACTGCATGTCTTCTTTTCCACCCTTCAGTCTGTACGCCACACTCCCGTTCTGCCCTCCCTCCAATGTCTTTTTTCCCTTGCTGACCGAGAGACAATTTTGCTCCATTAATATTTCACAAATGGTCTCGGGACAAACGGCTCTCTTCTGACAGTTTATGTACACACACTTTGTGCACCAACTCCCTCATACATCCTGCTGCCACACTGAGTCATCTGCAAGGCTAATAGAGTTATTAACATTCAATCAAACCACTGGGGAAGGCCCTCATGAATAACCGTGTCAAGGGTAGCCAGTCAGGGTCTTCTATACTTACTGTGAAGAGAAGCGGAGGAGACATTTCTTCTTCCAGAATAAAAAAGAAGCCATGTCCAGGCGTACATGCCCACTGGCAGTGTAAGATTTTGGATAAGATATATTAGGACATGAATATTTAAAACCCAGACAGTGCCATCCAAGTAAGGATCAGGCAGTGTAATTTTATGGTTTGCTAGTTCTGTAAGCGTTTCTGTAACTGTTAACTCTGAGAACCAGCCGTTAAGCTTGGCATAAAGTTTGTGTCACCCATTATTCACTGAAAGGGAAAATCTGAAGAATCTCAGTGTTTTTTTATGTTTGGTAGCATTACACACCTGGTAAAACAGATTATTCTACAAACATATGATTTAGTTATAGGATTATATATACATTACAAATGATTTACTTAACTTTTAACCACCCCAACAGTACTCATCATTTCTTTCCTCTCACGTGGCTCTACTGGCTGTTGATCATATACCTGGAACTTACCAGAAATACCTGGAACTTTTGGGTGGTTGTGAGCATGTTAATTTATAAGGCCTGATTTATTAAAGCTCTCCAGGGCTGGAGAGGATACACTTTCATCAGTGAAGTCTGGTGATCCTGCAAATTTGGAATGGATCTGGCCCAGGATTCAAGGCATAAATAGCAAATGACTTTAAATAAATCCATTCCAGGTTTGCTGGATCACCCAGCTTCACTGGTGAAAGTGTATCCTCTACAGCCTTGGATAGCTTTAATAAATCAGGCCCATACTCTTCTAAATGGCAGCACCAGTTGCTTCCTGCTTGGCCTAGCACTGAAAAATTTGACAGTCATTCAGTTTTAGGCTTACATGGGATTTCATTTCTCTGTTCCTGGCTGCTGGAAAAGATGAAAGCTATGTGAACCTTTTACTTTGCATGTATGTATGAATAAAGTAACAGGTATCTTACTAATGGTATGGCGGATGTCTTAGTAATAAATGAAGATGTCTTTCACAATGCTTTCAATTGACTAAGGACTGCACGATGCATGAATGCTCTATAGAGAGGGGAGGGTGAGAACGACAGGACGGCACCCTGCTGTGCACCCGCCCTCTTCCCTTGCTTTAAGATCGTTCGTTGTCCATCATCCGTGAATCCGCAGTCGTTTAGACGATGGACGGCATGCGCTGTACACACACCATGGATTCTTGTCCGATATCGGCCCTGAGCAAGAAGCATTCCAAGTGTGTATGTGGCCCTGAGCCGATCATCGGGTGAGAACCATTGGACGTGTGTACGTAGCTTTACTAATGGCATGGCCATGACATTGCGACATCTGTCTGTTACATTATAATATATTACTATACTACAATGACCTGCCATGATCTTTCTAAATTAGCTGGCCCATGTTAGTAGCACATATATAATGAAATATTCTCTTTTTCTGTTCTAAGGGGTATCTATACCCAAAATTAAACACTTAAGGATAAGGATCTTTGAGTCTTCTTTGAACATTGCAAAAAGTGATGCATATTTTCTGTATTTGCTGTTCTTGGTCCAGTGAGGAAAAATGAATGCAGCCAGCACATCTTAACTGTAACATATACCAATGCTATTGAGTCCTAATGTGTCCCAATTTCTGATAAGGTATCAAAAGCAATTCTTCAATAAGGAGGCATTGGTTGCAAGTTTAGGAATATTTAGCTACCATAAATTTGATCAGTTTTTTGTCATTGTTCACAGAATAAAAAAAAAATTTTTAAGGATTATTTTATAGCATCCTTCATTGCCAATGCCAGAGTAGTCTTGATCCAAAGGTTCTATTGATTTATTATTTTGACTATTGATTCCTAAAATTTATTTCTTCTTGTATCTCTCTCTGGCTCCGGTTATTTATCAAAGCATTTATTACAGTATAGTAGTTTTTCCATGGGTATACTGTGTGAACACAGCAGGATATAAGCCTAAAATTACCTTTGTGAAATCAAATCTTTGTTGATATTTCAACACAGAAATAAGTAATGATCCAGTCTTCATAGTTTCTTGTATATAATTATATGTGGTATGTTGTCTTAGAAAAAAGAAAAATACTGTGCATTTTCAAAATTATGCAGTACATTTAATAAAAAGTGAATGCAGAATCCACTTCTCCCCTACAGCACTTAATATAAGAACTTAATATAAATTTTCCTATTGTTATCAATAGAATGGATTAACACTAGGAGCCAGTTAAGGTTTAACCATGAATTATACATACATTTGTAAAGCCTAAATCTTCAGTTGTACTGAGTGGCAATATATTGATTCCAAACAGATTTAGACATATACAATGACATTGTGATTTTATGGTATGCTGCCACTGATTGTAGGTCTTGGTGTTTTCTTTGGTGTACCTACCTAGATTATGATGCAATGGTAAAATAATTGAGTTGTGAACTGAAATGTAATCTCAACTAAAGTTAAAGGCCCAACGTGTAAATTCTTTCTTCTAGGTGGTTTCTAGTGTTTTCCACTCACAAGATGGGGTCCATAGAATCTCTGCTGGATTTTTTTTATTTAATCAGCATTCCTGGCTTGGTAATAAAACCCCCTGCCTTTAGTAGTTGCACAAGTAGTCACCATGGATTGTCCTTTTCATTTATTAATGATCTGCTGGGCCATGGGGAAGTTAAGAATAAAGCCAAGTTATTGGCCCAGTTACTAGTCATGGATGATAGCTTCAACATTGATTGTGTCTAGTATTCAATCCAACCTCCCCTGGGATCCAGGGATCCTGTGTGGGTCCCCACAGCTGGCTTCCTGCTAGACACTTGAATACTCTCAATGCAGCACTGGTTTTTAAAGAACCAACAACTGCACATTTTACAATTGATAGCAGTGAACAGTACTAGTATTGCTTACTGCCATCCCTATTCATTCCCTATGCAGGTGCCACAGATAGATGCTACCATGTGGCATCCCCCATGACCTAGCATCTCCTGGCTTGAGGAAGTGGTAAACGCACCACAATCTCACAACCAGTGTGAACTTAGCCTCACTGCTAAAGTTCCCGTATCCAGTTCACTATTGAGTATATTTTCACTGCTGTCTCCTATTAATAAGTTTAGCATGCTTGTCAGCTAGAGGTGCAGATGGACACAGCATTAGATCATGCTCTAGTCTGGAATGGCGATTTGGGAAACATACTTGCATTTGTGCAGTCCTTTTCTGTGTTTGGGGTGTTGCTGGGTTGCACTTATGTGAACATATGCTGCTGATGCCTTTCCAGAGCTGTTGGCAAACTTTGGTGTATTGTGATATATGTCTTGCCATCACTAGGCTACTTGGTGTTTTAGCCTGCTATGCTGCTATCCCCTGAAGAAGCGGTTTTGGAAGAGAAACGTGTCGGGAAAGATATTTTTTTGATAGCAGACGATTGTTAGTTTCTAGTGTGTTGTCCTTGGTAACCACGTCAGGGTTTTATCATTAACAATCGTTTTTATTCAGGATTAGTAGCAAAAAATCAAATACAAACAGTCACATAAGTACAAAAAAAAGTTACATGAAAAATGAAAATAGAACAAGACAATACAGAATATCAAATACACAGTTGACTTGTAGCGTTTTTTTCTGCAAAAGGCACACCAAAAATTATAAAAGGAAAATAGAAAAAACTGAATTTGGGATGATATCACACATTACATGATTGTGGTAAGTTAGGTGGCACCCACTAAAGAAACAATGCACTGCAACGTATGGCTACACACTACCATGCATTGTATTCCTAGAACAGATCAGTTAACACACATTACACATATTGGTGTACTGAGGTGCCATTTATTTAAAACAAAAATTAATGGCACCCAAGTTTAGCACTGCTAAACATGGCTAGGAACTACCTGCGTTGTGTTCTGAAAAACATCAGATCGGGTAGCACACTTTACATGCCTTGGTTTGTTGCAGTGCAATTTTTTTTAAATAGTGCTTTTTAAAAAAAAAATAATTTAAATGACACTCGGCACATCAAAGAAACATACTTGCGCTTCAATGCACTGCTAAACATGGCTATGCACTACCATGCGTCATATTCTAAAAACTGCTGGTCAAATAGCATACAACACCTGTGATACAGTTCACCGCAATGCGTGGCTGCACATTAACATGTGTTGCATTGCAAAATACAGCTTTGGTTGCATTTGCAGCCTGTTAAAAATCAATGGGCTGCTTTAATGCAACACATGTTCATGCATGAAATAAAATGCATTTCCCGGCATGACATGCAATGCACCGGACACGTGTGAATCGAGCCCAGCAACTGTTAACACCATTTTTATAAATGGCCCCAGTTTTATTAGAAATGTTTAAGCAGCTGTCCCTAATATTCTAGCAATATGTCTCTTTTCTATAAGGGTGTGAATATTCCATCCTCTCCTTATTTTATGCTTCCCAGTCCTGTACTCATAATTAACTGATAATGAATGCAGCTCCTGCAGGCTCCTTCACCATGCAAAGCCACATTCTGCTTCCTGTGAGTGTTTAGAGCCCAAATCAGAGCCCAGATCTGAGTGATCAGCCCTGCCTATCCAACGCTCCTTCCAACCTCCTGGGTGCTATATAAAGTGAGATTGTGGGTGATTCCAACACCAGGAGGATAAGTAGCAGAATAACATGTGTGCGTCTTTTAGATCTCAGCCCTTTTGGTGCTGTAAAATATAACAAAAACAAAGTGAGCAGTTCTGACATCAGGATCAGGATATTTAAATATAATAAATACTAGCTGATAACCCGGCGTTGCCCTGGTATTTATTTATTGCAATCCTATATTATAAAGGAAAAGGAATCAAATAAAGCTATAGTGATTTTCTTGTCTACGATGTTGTTTCATATTTTTGCCTTTGATTGCACTCGGCCAATTGCCGTACATTTTCTAAAAGGCAATATTACATGCCAGAAATTTTTAAAAGTCCAACAAAAAGTATGTAAAAATATAAGCAAAAGGCACAGTGCTGTACAAAGATGACTGGTGCACTCACATGAGTCTCAGTCATATGTATGGCAAGTTTGGTTAAAAAGTGCCTCCATGAGTTATGGTGGAACATACATACATACATACAATTTTATATATATAGATCTGTCAATGAAAAGTTGTATAAGTTTCTTCTGCTGTAAAAAACACAGATATTGACCATGGTAATGTCAATATCACATTATGACCATTGAAACAGGGAGATTTTGTTTTTTATCATTATGTCAACCAACCATTGTCATGGAGTAGTGAGAGATCTTTCATTCACCATGGTAACACAGGTCATTTACCCCTAGTCGATGAACAGCTGCTTTGCACCCTCTTCTGGTGAAATGTGATATGCTGCTATGAGTGTCACCCCTTTCTACTAAAAAAATTCAACTTCTGTCCTTCTATAAGTGGAACTTTATTGTAAAGAAAAGTTTTAAAGAAAAAAAATGTATTTTGTAATAAAAACTTACCTGCCTGAAAAATTTTGATACCTCCTTTTCCCCTCAATAACTCTCATTGAATAATTAAATACCACAGAAAGATTGGGTAGGCAGGAGGGGTCAGTACATAATGAATGAATATACAATGAGCAAAAAAAAAGTAAGGTCAGGGACAATGGGGGAGCTGTGTGGGGTGGGGGTCAAGGTGTTACTGAATGTTCTCCAACCGGGAAGTGAAGAAGCTCTGACTTGTTACAGCTTCTAATGCTCATTGTGGGAAGCTCACAGTGTGCAGGGAATGTAGATAAAGATTAAGGTACTCTTAAGGCATCATAATAAGTCTAAACAAAATAAATCAAATACAAGTTGCTTTATTAACAATTTCCTAAGAAAATAATTCAACAATAATTCAACAACAGTAAATGTAAATGCCAAACAATGCCTTAAACATGTACCCTTTCCTCTGCATATGCTGTAAAAGCTAAATTCTCTCAAGAGATGTACATTAGGGAACACAAATCCTATTCACATGAACCTGAGTTACAACAGCACAACAGTAGGATATACTGTACTTTACCCGTTTCGCAAATAATTGCTTCTTCAGAAAATAAAAATGGTACATATGGTACTAGAAATAATAGAGATCAACAACATAAATCAATTCCAGTATATGTCAACACAAAAACAAAGGAGAAAAATATTTTTATACGATGGAAGGAATAAAATAATAAACCAATTTGACTTACATTTGTCAACATGCGGGGAAAGCATAAAATTAAACAAAAGTAAAGTTGCTAGAGGAGCAGACAGTGGGCAAGATCATCCGTCACTCATTATCTCCAAACAGCAGTATTACAAATACACATGAAATCTTATGGTAGAAATAAAATAAAATACAATCTGTTGCTTATGATTATTGGTAAATATTACTCATATTGTTTTTGTAGTTACACTATTATTATTTGCATACAATATTGTATACCCTTTTATTGTATTTTGGAGTATTCCTAAAATCTTGTTATTGTTGTCATTTCTTTTACAGGAATTCCAGTGTATTCCATTGCTGTCAACATCTCTGTTTTGTCCACACTTTTATTTTCTTGCATTCTCTTCTTATTTTTCTTATTCTCTATTAACTTTTTAATTATTATTAACCATTTATTTATTCCATTTTTGGATTTTTATTTTATAACTTACAATTAACAAAAAGTACATTTAATAACATAAATTGCATTCAAAACAAATTACAATGTAATTACAAATACAATGCAGTTATTATTTAACCTTTATCCCAACAATATTTTTGTATTTTTTCCATGTTCTTTTTTTTGGTTGCTTTGTGATTTTTTTTTTTAAACCTATTATATTCTTTTGTCATAGGAAAAAGGTTCAACCTTCCTGCAGCTGGGAGCATCCACGGAGCAGCAACTTCAAGTCATCTTCGAGGTGCTGGAAGAATATGATTGGACAGCATTTGCAGTTATTACTACTCTATTCCCAGGCTATGAAGACTTTGTGGATTACATCGAACTGCTTACTGACAGCAGTTTTATTGGCTGGGAAAATCGAGGTGTCCTGACCCTCAATCTGACTGATGATCCCAGTGGTGCCAAACTCAAGAGGCAACTGAGAGAGATAACAGTACAAGTCCGTCTTCTATACTGTTCTAAGGATGAAGCTGATGGGGTTTTCAAGGCAGCGCGAGAAGCCGGCTTGACTGGGCCTGGTTACATATGGTTTATGGTGGGAACCAACCTGGGTGGCACAGATTACATGCCCGAGCATTTGCCTGTTGGTCTGTTCACAGTGTTGTCTGCTGGATGGAAAGATGACCTGCACCGTAGAGTTCAAAATGGCGTTGCAATTATTGCAAAAGGAGCAGAGGCTTTGTATAAGGACTATGGATTCATACCAGAATTCAACAATGATTGTAGAGCACCAAATCTTACACATGGGAATGAAAACCTACACAGGTAATGTAAATTCAGGTATTTATCTTCTGATTACCATACCCTGTTTAACTATTATTTTGGTCTCCCAACACTGCAGATATTTTTTACTTATTTTTACTTTTTAAATCACAGGTGGTCATTCTTGTTGTCTAGATAGAAAAGGTCTGTAAATGCTGGTAATGTTTCCTGGAAATAATGACTGCAATTTTAGTCCTGGGTAGAATTGACCTTTACATCTAAATGTCATAATTGGAATTACTTACACCATGAGAGATATGTAACAAGATTGCAATTGTAAGCCAAAAATGTACACATACAAAAAAAAGATTAAATAAAATTGTGTTGGTTTTTTATAGAATGTATATAAAAATCAAAATACTTATTGCTTCATCACTTAATTATTAGTGTAATGTTAAGTATTGAAACAAACTTTATGTTAGGGTAAGTTCAAACATAGAAGCAAAAAAATGTGCAAACAGATACATTAAGGGGCCTACATGCCCAGATCTGATCTTTTTGCTTTTAAAATATTTAAAAAAATTTGGGGGGTTTGCCTTTTTTTTCAGAAAATGTGAAAATGTTTTACCTATATTGAAATGTGATCAATTGTTAGATTAAATCTAAAGAATAGACAAATGAATGTCTTTGCAACTTTTCTTTTGTCTTTTGTCTTTTGCAAAGTTAATCTTTTATGTTAATTCATGCTCACGAGCCTACCGCTCCGCTCCAAAGTGTACCCACTATTCTTCAGCCTTCTATTGGCTGCACACAGGGTTTGTAAATTTATCAAGCATGTTTAGAGAATCACTTAAAGCAATTTTATGAAGTTTCTATATCATATGTATTACTAGTTAAAAAAATACACACTTTTTTTTAATTTGTTATGTGCTTATAAGTGGATAGAAAGGGGATTCAGAAATGCCTTTATTGTGGGTTTAAGGCAAATCCCGTGGATTTGAGATTTGCAATCCGGTGAATTTATGTGCAGATTTGCAGGAGTGATTTTTTTTAACCTATATGTACTGTACTGTGAACCATGACCAGAAGCAGACTTAGCCGACTATTACAGGGGATTTTGGTTAAGCCAACCCCCACACCATTAAAGAGGAGTACAGAGCACCCATAGTGTCAGTGAATTTAAAGCTGTTGCAGGGAAAGCCTAGGAAAAGATGCCAAACTTAGGGTTAGTTAAAAAAAATTCTGATTGCTAGCTGTTCGGGCAATTGACTCCTTTGCTGGCTTTTTAATTAGTTATTATTGTGCCTTTTTCATAGGTCATCAGTTGTACCTTTTTTAAGTTTGAGATGCTCAAAATGACATATTTACTTGGTATTGATAATTGGTTCTTGGAGCTGTCTTTTGTTTAAAGCCCACAGCAGCATGATTTGAAAGAAAAAATAGAAAGGACACTGTGCACATATACTACATCATAAAATATCCCAAACATTAAAAGCACCCCTAACCCCATAAATAAAACAAAAAATAGACAGTTACATGTTATTCTTACTATCCCCAACTAAAGCTGCCGACAAATTTTACACCTTTGTATCCCCTAGAGTATCTTACTTTTTGTAGTAAGGCTCTAGCCCTTGTTCTTTGTTTGTAGTAAGTTTAGGCCTTGCCTTGCCCATCACAATGTTTTTGCAGGTGGCCAATTGTACACTGCTGTGTGTCTTTAAATTCTTACTGGGAGCTGGATTTATTCTGGCCACCAATAGGACAGTTATGCATTAGTGGGAAGAAGGACAACCATAGAGAACTACTAACCAATTTCAATCCATTGTCTACAGAGATTTTTTTGCCTTTTGATATTAAAAGAAAAGAAGTAAAAAAAAAAACAATTCTATAAACATTTTTGCTCTTACAATACAAGTTGTCTGTAAAAAAATTTGCTCCATTATATTATGTGAAGAACATCTCCCAAAAATGTTATTCAAATAATTTGTCTGTTTTAAATTTTGCCCTTAGTGTTGCACAGTGGGAAAAGGTGATTTGTATTCAGCGTCTTTTTTAAAATTGTTCCTTTTTTTAGGTAGGATGTAGTAGGATTTTTAGTAGTAGGATGCCAACAAGCCCTAAAATGTTGAGAGTTTATCAACGCTTGGGATTCCGGACTTTAAGCTTGGGTTCATTTAATTTTGAATAAGATTCTCTAACCCTTGGGTTAAGCTAACCCAAACAGATTTGTCCATAACTATACATGGGTAATGTATGATATTTCATTTTAAAATGATAACTTCAGTCAGCCAATATATTTAATCTGCAAAGATAGAAGAGGAAAGATGCAAACATAACATAAAGGCTTGTTTGGACAGAAGTCAAATAATAAATTAAAAAATTATTGACAAAACTTTGATAAAAGGACAAATACTAATTTATTCACTTGTCCACAATTGCTAAACTGCTTGGACATGTAACAAATAGCAATCTTAAATCATAGAGCTGAAAAGAGATAATGGACAGCCGTTGATTTCCAGAGCTTTTTGCCCTCCAGTTAAGGAGAGAATTGTTTGCCTATAGAGAAAAGAGAGTTTTAATAAAATTCAAACTTAAAAGACTAACATATCAAACAATCGAACATGTCAAAACCGACGAAGTTCATTATTGGTGGTTTTCTGAGTTGAAGTAAATCATCTATAATAAAAATGTATCTCAGATGGTACAGCTTGTGTTTGTAATGTTGTCTGCTTTAAAGTTGTATCTCTGTTACAGCAGAGATTATTAAAACAGTTTTTAGCTCAGCTGCTACCAAGGCTTTATCCACATTTCCATGATGCAGCGTCATGAATTTTACTGGGCATGTTACCTCCATGAATAGGCTTTCTTAACCGAACAGTTGGTTTATTGTGCATTGCAGGTTTAGGAGTCAGCCAATCATTTTTTCAGCATACCTGGCTATAGCCATGCTTTTTTTTATTCCTTGCCTTTTAATAACACCCACTTGCTTTTTTTTTGTTTTCTCTTTGAGTGTAAGCTCAGAGGTCCATAAAAAGAAAAAAAAAGAAAACCACATACTGCAAAGAAAAAAAAATTGTTGCTTTTTCCTACATGGTAGGTTTACAACATTTTCAGAGGGGTTGGAACTCCAATCAGCATCCACTGCTGTCAGTTTCCCCAACATGCAGATTCCCATTACCGCCTAAAGTACTGACATTAGACATAAAAAGGAAGAAAATCACCCAAGTAGACAGAGAACATTAAAAACTTTGAATAATAGAGTCTGAATTTAGCTTTTATAACACTTGTACTAAAATATTCTGTTGTGTTTGTGGGTTAAAAGCTCTTCATCAGGGCTACAAAAAACTAATAAAAAATTGTGATCAATATAAGTATCTGACTGTAAATGTTGGAATTATCTTTCCATATATATATATATATATATATATATATATATATTATCATTATTTCTGGTGCAAAACTTTACAATCACATGTTATACTGCAACATTTAATCAATATCCTAACAACTGTGTGCATTCTACTTTATTAATTATATACATGTCTATCCTTTCAAAAAACTGTTTTTTATATAGCTCTCAGACAATTACATGTTTTTATGTATTTTTAAACTTTATATATTGTTACTTTTTAATGTTATATTTTTATTCATTGCATAATAATTTTATAACTATTTTTATATCATCTGTACTATTTGCTTATGTATTTCACTTCAACATTTCGTATTAAATACCCCTATGAGTTAAAGATTAAATATAGAATACATTATCAGTATATGCATTGGGTATTACTGTATACTGATTACAGTCTACTTTGTATTGGGCTTTTAAACCACTAAACCAATTTGACGTTTATGATGCAAATGTCTTAATAATGTTAGAAGTTAAGGAAAAGAAATTTTTTTTTTTTTTTTTTTTTTTAGATTCAGTCCCCCCAAACCTTTCTTTTACTTCAAGCTTTTAAAATCTGCTTAGATTTTGCATTCCCTGGTTCCTTATCAACATGCTTATTCAAATGAATAAATAAAACCATACCATATTTTTCATATCTTACTTTAGAACCATTTGACATTATCACTTAGTCTCTGTGGTTTACAATACAAAAAAACAACAACCAAATAAAGTCTTCAATCGTAATGAAAGTGATAGGCTGGCTTTTGGGAGCACTTATGCAAATATTAAAATGCCTTGATGAGTGGATGTCAGTGTGAAGGAGTCATGTTCTCAGGCAAAATGCTTGAAGACTGTCCTAGGTAGTATTTGCAGATTCCCTATGATTAAAAGAATATAAATGTAATGAATAAAAGATCAGGCAAAAATCATTAGATTTGGATAATGCTGGACTTCCTCCAGCCAGACAACAGAAGTCCAAAATCCTTGGGAATCAAACTTGCTTTTACTCCTTCAGGTTGCAAAAGGTACAATATGAAATATTTATCTGAAATATTTCTTACTTACCAGACTAAAATGAATAATACAAAATGTTACCAGCAGGTGATGCTAAAGGCAAAATCTATAATTGCAGCTCCTGATTTTAGCAAAAAAACATAAATTGTAGGACAACTTGACAATTATTTTTTTTCCTTGTGCATAAACCGTTATTCAAAATGTACACAGTTGGAAAATACCTGAAATATATTTTCAGCTTGTCTTAAATTTCCAAATGTGAATGATTTTTTAACCTTAAGAATGTTATCTTACCACCAGCTAAGCACACATAGACAAGCTCTTGCTTATTGTGTTTTCTAGAGCCATTTTCTCAACACGACTTGCTCTGAAAGTTGCTAGGGGTTCCTTAAACAATAAGAAGTTTGTGCCTCTTGGGTCAGATTATGTAAATATGATCTTTATGACTATCTGTAAGGAGGACATTCTTCCCAGTGGCCAGCAATATAAGAGGCACATAAATTATAAAAGAGGTTCCATGAAAAAATATTTCAATTGTTTTAGAGCAATCAATTACTAAAGGGTCAGAGAACAGAATGGTAATAAAAAGGACCAAATCCCAAGGAAAAATCTTCATCTTTTCCACTTCAGCTAACCAATCCTTATCCTGTATTCAGTGCATTTATTTTCTAAAAACGACATGATAGAACATTTTATTTTAAAATGTTACAAGGTTAACATAGGCCTGTTTAGCACAGTTACAAAAGTTAAAGTTACAAAATTCATTTAAAAATAATGTGGCCATTTATTCGGTATAGTTTTGGAGTCGGAAGGTAATAAAACACTTTATATGTTTAAAGACAGCAGAGGCCCACTGAATTAAAGAACAGTGGCACTGTGCTAATGTGTTTGTCATCTAAAAATTTCTACGGATATATTGTAAATTACTGTTAGGTTTCAAAGAAAGACAAATTTATTAAAGATTGAGGTTAAGCTTTAGTTCTAATCAATGGGTGAGAAAAGAAAATAAACATTAGTAAATTCTTTTTTTTTAAATATTTATAGTCTAAGAGGACCTTTTGGATGTTGAGGTTTGGTTGGATGTGGTTCAGGAAAAAGCAAAAAGATAAGTGTAACAGAGTGTAGCCTTGGTGAGTAGCACTTATTCCAGGAAATAGTTCAGTCTGATAAAACACACAAAAGACGAAAAGAAAAGCCTTCCATTCCATTACTAACATATACTGAGTCATCACTGGTATGCCATGTTCAATAAGTGCTATTTTCATTACCCAACACCGGTGATACTAAAGAACATGACAGCATCTTGACATATTTCATACTACCAGGACTAAATCATAACATGCAGTGGAACCTGCACATACAATGTCACATGAAATTTCTTGTAAAACAAAAAGTTTTTGTGGAACAAGTGTTGGGTTTTGGGAATGGTATACAAAACATACTCCCTGATTGTATAGTCTCCAGCTTTTCCATTTTGGATAGACCCCATTTTTAGGTATGTCATGTATATCAATAGGCTCTTGGAAAGAGTGGATATTCAGGATTTAGAAAAAGAGATACACCTATTGTTTTCCCTTTTATAGTTTCATGCCACTGGCTTTTTTTTATTATATATATAACTGTGATGTGAATTTTGACAATTTAGCTTGGTAGACTTTTCCCCTAGAGTTTGAATGTCCCTTACAATTGATAGGCATTGGTTTTGTACTATTATATGGTATATCATGGAAGATTCGTCCTTTTGCCAGTGAAATCATAAATATCTTGTCATCTGAGCTTATAATTTGGAAGGTGATAGTTTGTGGTAAGAAGGTCATCATAGGTTTTAATTGTGTTTGGGATATCAAAGAATTTTGCATTGCCAGAGTAGTCAGATATAAATCATATATAAATAATCACTCATTGCTTTTAATTACCTTTGTGTATTTAATGACATGTTTTATTCCATTTTTCTGCACATTACAATGCAAAATGACATCTGCTATTAAATCAGTGTCTTTGTACTTTTTCCCTTAATCGTCTAACTTGTCTGCTTAATACCTTTTAGGTTTTTAGGTTACATTAACTACATTCACCCATCCCTAACTACTTTTTAGGAGCCCTTTTTTCAAATGGACATGAATCATGTAAATTGTGTATACCCAAACCCCTCTGTATTATAAACAGTGATTTTGATTGAAAAATGTAATGTGAAAAGAAATGTTGGTTTATACTCAGGTCACGCTGTAGATGACACTATATCCTCTTGCAAAGTGCAACAAACACTTGCAGTCTAAAGCTACATACACACTTCCAATTATTATCGTTGGAAAACGAACGACGAACGATCCTGCACGGTATCTACGAACGATCGTATAGCACCGATCCTGCACATAGAGATAACGACACGACAACGACTTTCCTCGTTCGTCGGCGTCGTTGGTTACTTTTTTACGAACGATTTTTTGCCCAATCGATCGTTCGTCGTTCGTTTTGAACGATAAAAATTGGAAGTGTGTACGCACCTTAAGACATTATAAAAGTTCGTTGCACACTTTATATGAGGATATAGTGCCACCTTTTGGTGTCCAACAATAATGAACAAACGTCAAGTGACCCATCAAATGCAGCTCACAAATATAAAATAATTTAAGATGTAAAAAGTGGGAAATGAACAGACAGACGATTTTTTTGTGTTTTACATTTTTTCCCCTTTTTACATAAATGAATTTTACATAAATGATTTACATAAAAATAACACACCGTGGACAAAAATATTCAAAATTATTTTATTTGCACAAAATTCAGCCTTCATTACTAACATTCAAAGCATAACCTTTTTTTAAGGCTAAGGTAAGCACCTCAGATTATATTTGAATATAAATGGTGATTTATATTACAATCCAAAGCTTTAATACCTAGATGTTTTGAATAACCCCACCTGAATAATTACTATAACAGACAATGATAGAGATCATTCAGAGTAAATTTGTATCATAGTTTCAAAGCTACACTACTGTACCTTTTCATGCATCCCTTAGCCAGTTTAATCGAACTTTTTTATCTTTTTTAAAGTAATAATACATATTTATGATTTTATTACTTTTCAAATGCAGCATAAAAAAACATTTTTTTATATATATATATAAATAAATTACTCAGCTGTCCACAAGTAACATTATTTTAGCATCATAGTAAACAGGGCAAATTTCTGGACTTAATTACAATTATTATATGTGTTCTCCCTGCAGCTAATCTACTCCCATTACTGACTTACCAGGCCATTTTGTACTAGGAGTTCAAGGAGTACAAGCAATATATTAGGTCTGTATTTAGTTTTTTTTTAGAATCTTGTATCATGAAAATACAACATATTTGCGGGGTTTCAAAGGGTGTCCCTGGTAATACCTACCTCTATATCTTTGGGATGTAGGAGGAAATCACAGTGCCTGCACCCACGCATACATGGAAACACACAAACCCCATGCAGATAGTTTCCTGGTGGAGATCCCAACCTAGGACTCTAATACTGCACATCACAAAAAGCAAATATTGCTGTCTCACATGAACTACAAATAAAGCATTCACACGTCTATATAGCTTTGTTCTGCATCTAAGACTTGTGCTTTGTGCAAAGTGCCGTGGTATATAATGTTTCTAGAATAATATCAAGGTTTTACACAGTAGCTGTGAGCAATAAATATAGCGACTACTGCAATTCACCTTTTGCTGAAAAAATTATTTGCTAACCACTGAAACCAGTTAATAAATGTGCCAAAATAAAAGCGGACATATCACTTTGAATTTGTATAAAGTGTTGGATCATTTCATATATCACACTAGCAATCTAATACCAATTTTCGATGTGGTTTCATTGTATAATATCCATGTAATTCCTAATGGAATGTAGGTAAATTCAGCAAGTATACATGAATTTAAAATTATTGGTTACCTCTAAAACTGGTATAAAACCTTTAGAATATTTGCAAAGGTCTCTCTACCACATTGCTAATAACTATAGGTTCTCCTTAACTATACTGCCCAACCCCCCGTTATGTTCCTGGAAGCCTAACAAATGTCATCTACGGAGGTACAAAAGCATCAATAGGGGTTTATATCTGATATCTGGGGCAGGGACATATGGAATGAGAGTGGGAAGATACTTCCAGGTTTGCTCGTGAGCTCCAAAACATTCAGTAAATCACATCATGCATGTTCTAGGCAAGTGATTCAGAGAGTCAGACTTGACCAGGCAAGAAGGAGGCCATCAATGGGCAGCCCCAATGCTCTTTGACAAAGCCATTTTATTGACATTAATGGCGACATAATATTTTACCAGTTATTTACATTTCAGTACATCAATAGCTGTGATAAACTTGGAAAGTGAAAATCAAAAGAAACACAAATAAATAGGTATAAATAAAGGTAAACGTTGAAAAAGAAGGATTGCCAAAGAGACACAGATGATTAAAGAAAATAAGTGAAAGACAAAGAGAAGAATGAAAATGTAAAGAGAGAGAGATAGACAGATAATAAAAGGACTTTTGGCTTAAGCAGCAGATATCTTCAGGCTAGTTGTGGATATATGCATGGCTAATCACTTTGGGATTCCATGATTACAAAATGAAGTAAGGCCCAGACTGGCAAACTAAAATCTTTTAAGATTGCCACAAGCAACTGGCATGTCAGAGGGAATCTGTAGGCTGGTATGGGCTCATGTAAACTTATAAATTTACAATACTACTTAAGATCTAATGCACCCATCTGAACTAAAAAAATAAGTTTTTCTTAACCCCTGCCCACCTGCATATGTTCATTCTACAGCATGTTGCCTTGTGTTGAGAAAGCAAATAGAAAATGCCCTTCTTTAAAGCGGACCTAACACCAGAATTTATACTTTATATAAAAGGCTAGACAACCCTTTTATGTAAAATAAAAAGTTAATTCATTTATTTTAATGAAGAAGGGTAAAGCCCCTCCCCTTCTGGCTTTATCGCCGCAGCATTTTTTTTTTTCCATTTACAACAGGCTACACTACCCAATGTCGCCCCTGTGCAATGAGAGATTGGAAGATGTAGCCAGAAGTAGAAAGAAGACAAAGGAAGATGACAGTGCTTCCACTGTGCTGGGACAAAGGCGGGTTCCAGGATGGCGCAGGACCCAAATGAGGAGACTACTAGAGAAATCAGGACTCTCTGCGAAAAGAGAGGTGAGTGTGAGTTTTTTTTTTTTTTTTGGTTTAGTTCCACTTTAAGAGCCATAATTTGACATTATGCATGGCTGTTGATACTCAATCCCAAGTGGGTTCCAACCACGGTGGTTCCTTACCATGTGATCAGTATGTGAGCCTAAAAATAAAAATTAATTGAAGGCTTCTGCAGATAAACATTGCTACCTTTCTGCTGCAGTGGCATCTGCAATTCTTCAGTGTCAATGTATGAAAAATTATAAATAAATATTATGTTTTTTTATTTTTATTTTCTTTTTTTATTAAGAGATAATTAAATAGCAAATTCTGAATCTGCCCATGGTTTCTAAAAGGGGTTAAATATCAGCAGAATTTTATGATTCATTTTGCACTGTAAACAGTAATTTTTTCTGCCACTAATTTAGTTACATGGGTAGCCCATCACTTATCTTCCCGATCACAGACCTGCATATGTCATTACTGCTGGATGCAAACATTCCTTTATCTGCTTTAATCTGTTACCTTTACACAATTATCTAGTTGCCTGAACAATCTATAATATATCCTCCTAATAAACTCCATGCTTGCTACTCAGCCCAGAATAAATGATGAAGTTTGTGGGTATGATAACGCTTTGCTCCTTAAAATCAATGAACACTTTCATTTCTCTACTCAGAGCATACTAACAATGCAATTATTCCCCAACAATTATTCATCTGGGCCCATGATAAACCTCTTATCACAGCAAGCTCGTTTCTTCCTAAAACTAATTAAACACTTTTATAAAATGAAAATATATTGCTTCTGAGGAGGAAAAGACCATTTCAAATAGTTTATCAAGAAATTGTTATTGGAGAGAAATGCAGATCTAGTTATGTACATGTATTCATGTTGAGCTAAGTAGGTGCAGCAAATGATGCTTTTAGGTTTCTAAACCTTTCCATTTTACCTCTCATTATATTTGTTATGCATTAATCTTATAGCATAATGGTTACCACTCAAAAGTAATGAAAACTTCTCTTATTTGCTTTCTTTTGGCCTGTAAATATACCATTGGAAATGTTAGTTACATCTGTTTAATACATACAACAATTCCTGTTGTAATTCATTCCTGTAATTCACTTTTGGACATTTTACAAAATTGCTACACAATAATCAGGGGCTGCACTTGATTAACTTGAATACAAAACAAGTACAAACTGATCATGTAACTGGGGTCAAATTTATGACCACTCATTAGCTGCATTAGGCCCCATGTGCAACTTCTGTCAAAGAATCAACTTGACAATACTATGCCGATTGTCTTATTAACAAAATAGCGATGACTGTACCTTTCCAGTGAAGGCCTGTGGGCTTGTATAGGGGTAAAGGTGTGAAAGTCATTAAAAAAACACAGGAGATTGTTTGTCTCTACTTTTGTAATTTATCCTTAGCATCTCATGCTAAACGCTAAACTAATAAAGTTTCATGGTGTACTGGCAAATGTTTTCTGGACAAAGCAAAAAATAAAATCATACCAGGACCAAACAGTGACAAGGATTTCAAAGCATTGATGTTTTTCTTTCTTTGAAGAGACAGGCAATACAGCTTGACCTTCTTACCTCCCGCTATGTAAAATTAAGCCTCAGACTACTCTGAATGTGATCCGCATGGTTTTATTATGCAGTGTTCTCTATTTCATAGCCAAGGGTAGAACGGCTATGTTGTAGGGCAAATAGGTTTATTCTATTGCATATTCTGGAATGTCCTGAATGACATCATAATGGCTGAATATACATAAGGAACAAAGAGATTTACCATGCAAACTTTAAAAGTAGTAAAAAAAAACCTTGTTTGTGAACTTCCACTGAGACGAAGTTCCGTCGCCAAATTGTGTTAATGCCTGTCATCTTGTCACACAGGCTTCCAATACATTTGTTATTTTAGTACACCTTACACAGGCATGGTCCACTATTGTCACCATTAGTAAAACGTTCCTTGAGAAATTATATGCAGCCATCACTGGAAGGTATGTAGACAGGAAACAATTTCAAGCAGTCAATCATGTTTATAAATAAAAATAAAAATAGTGAAACATGTAATATAACTATACAGTAGCATGTAAAATATATATATATATATTTTTATTATATATATATTATATAAAGATTTCTTTGTATTGGACTCAAAACAGCTATTTTTTATTGAATCCAATACAAAAGTTTTTGAATTTACCGCCATTCCTCATGCCAGCACCGACGCATGCACCAACGTTACCGGGAAACCCCGTAGATCATCATTGCACACGCCGGGAGATAATCAAAGAAAGAAGACGTGTCTGGAGGAGCTGCAAGGACCAGCAGGACTCTGGGGGACGACAACGGAACAAGGTGAGTGGGTTTTTTTCATGTTTTAAGCGACCCCGAGTTTAATTTGGGATTACCGCTTTTTTCATGGATAATCCACCCCGAATCACACTCGGGATTACCGCTTGGGGGGTTAATATCACTATAGATCTCTACTCCACAAAGTGTGCCAAATTGGGACTACCCAAAATTACAACAACCAAACAATGTGTTTGGGGCAGCACTAGCACTAAAATAAACCAACTAGGGGCAGCACTGTGGCTCAAAGGGTAGCTCTCTGGCCTTTGCAGTGCTGGGTCCCAGGTTTGAATCTCGGACACAACACCATCTGCATGAAGTTTTAAGGTTCTCCCTGTGTTTGCATGGGTTTTTTTCTGGGTGCTCCAGTTCCAGTGCTCCAGTACATTCCAAAATCATCCAGTTAGGTTAATCAGCTTCCCCCCAAAAAAACTGACCTTAGACTGTAATAAAAAGACATATGACTATGGTAGGGTAATTGTGAATCCTTTTGAGGGACAGTTAGTGATATGACAATGGACTTTGTAAAACATTGTGTAATCAGGTAGCGCTATATAAATACTGTGTAATAATAATAACTGTACTGCAAACTAAATATATACACACATGTAAAATACAAATATGATTTATTGTAATAAAAAGAGCAAAATATGTAATTAGGATATCAATCAAAACCATAGACAAGCTGACAAAGTAATGCAAACACATTACCAGATTCCAGTACACAAATGTAATAAAAACAACTAAAAAGAATCCCCCTCCTGATGAAGTCGCTGTGCCACAATATGCATGGAGCACTTAGCCAACACTTTGTATTACTGTGTATTACTATTTTCTCAGTGTATTATACACTGAATGGTCCTGGGCTCTTCAAGGTGTTTATACATTTGGTTTGTGGTGTAGAATTGGTTGGGACGTTTTCATACTTTTATTCTAGAGAGTCTGAACTGAGCTGAGCTTCAATGCTCAGCAAACACTAACAGGCAAAATAATCTTTAACATAGGTTTTTTTCCCATGATCACTTTTGTCTTAAGAAAAGCTTGTCTCTCTGCATTAAAAAAAAAAAAAAAACAGCTATCGGGTGGAAAATCTATTTTAGGGGCCTTTTCATTCAGCAACAGACCAGCAAAAGAAATTGATATGTGTATATGTGTGTGTGTGTGTGTGTGTATATATATATATATATATGTATATGTGTATCTTTTATATATTATAAATATATATATAATATTGATTTATGTGTTGTTTTTCTAAATGCCTTGCTTTTCCACTATCCACTGACACAGTATACCTTTTCGCTATTGTGCTTTGCTCTCACGCCTGTAATTTGGGACATAAGGATTCTCCTGGCTCACTGTATTTTGGAAAGTGACTTATAGTGGGGGATACAAATGTTCCTTGATCAATACTGTGTCATTATTCTTCACTAGATCAGCTCACACCATCTGTCTTATAGGCATTACTTCATTGATGTCATTGCTACGTGACATGCGTATTCAGCTGCAGGGAAGATGCAGAGAAGAAATTAAGCTGCGTACTTCAAAGTAGTACCATGAAAGACGTAATAGGCAGTGAAAGTAAAACACATACGTATGGGACACGGCTCCCCTCTGTGCTACAAGGACAGTCAACGATTTGACTTACATGTCCACTGCAGAGACAGAAATTGAATGACACTGAGAACTTCAAACCACCTCTTCATTATATGGCCTTGCTTGCAGTCTACATAAAGGCAACATGCTGACCGCAGATGCACGGCAGGTAGATCATGAAAACATTATCATTTAGCTAGAACACTGGATCTCCTGAAGTTTGATTTAGGTTTGGAGAGAAGAATGACATTTCTGTTAACGGCTTGAGACAATCCGGTTCTGCATGTTGAGCACAGATGAAGCGACTCAGTGGGCTGAGGAATTTAATTTATGTGCTAAGGATTCTAGAGCATAATGGAACTGGCAGAATATTTTCAAAATAAAGGTCCCTTCTAAAAGGAATGGAACTTTATTGATTTATATGATTGAATACCAAAAGAAGCTGATTTTTAATTTTCAACAAGGGGCAACAAAGTGGTGACACATATGTGCATATGTGTGGGTGAGCAAAACCTTACAACAGTTCCAGTTCTTGTAGAATTGTGTAGAAGAAACAAGCTATAAAGAGACCCTGTTGCCAGGCCAATCATTTTATTCTCATTCTTTTATATGCATTTATTAATTTTACGCTTTTAACTGTACCCTATGAAGACATCAAAAAGGCCTGAAACTTCTGCTGGGTGGTGATGTCACCATTCCCAGCAGACCTAAAGATAAACGTTATAATATTCTCCTTATTTTGCCCATCCCTTGCTTATACATGAAAGATTATGCATTGGTGGCAGTGGAACTGAGCCAAGATAGGCCATATTTAGACACTCCCTGACAAGGAGGGGGCTATGACCTGCACAGAGGGAGAACACATATGGTAAGATAATGACAGGATCTCTTTTCATTATGTTCCATTTCCCCACACTTTCTGTTTCAGTCACGATGCTGACTAGTAAAATCTGTACTCCCACAAATCTCTCTAGTGGGGGCGCAGGCAGCAATACACAAACTTGACACAAGGCCTTACCCTATTTTACGTAAACTTCAATTTCCTTTCATTTTGAAATATCTGGAATATGCAGTCCAGTTTTGGGGACCAGTTCACAAAAAGGATATTGTGGAATTAGAAAGAGTGCAGAGAAGGGCAACTGAAATAATAAGAGAAATGTAGGAGCTCAACTATGAGGAGAGATTAGCTAAATTTAATTTATTCTCCCTTGGAAAGAGACGTTTGATATGATCACCATATATAAATATATACTGTAAATGGTCCATATGGAGAACTTACTTCCAATTATTCACTTTAATGTCGTTATAAAGGACAAGGGGGCACTCTTTCCTTCTGGAGGAAAATAAATTTAATCTCCAGATAAGAAAGGGATTCTTCAGAGAAGGGTCTATAAAAATGTAGAATAGGCTCCCTCAGGAAGTAGTTTCTGCAAGTACTACATATTTCTTTAAGAAAAAGCTGGATGATTTCTAGAAGCACAAAATATAGCTGGGCATAAAAGTTTTAAAGTAACTTGAACCACATTTTTTTTGCCTTCCTCTGAATTAACTCTGTATACGACTATAGGGTTTTTATCTGGGATATGATTATTTTCCCACTGATTGAACTTGATGATTTTTTAACCTAACTAACTATGTAACTATGTAATTGGAGGACAAAAATATAACAAAAGTACAAAGGGTACAAGAGGATCAGAAGTCACAAACACTAGTAAATACCAATGAATGCCAAACAAGGAATGATCAGGCAGTTAAGGAAATATACAGTGATAAAGAAATGGGAAAAGGATATGAGGGGTGAGTGATACAACGTACAAGGAACTGACAAGTTCAAGAGGTAAATTGGTGTAAATAAGAACCAGATAATATAGGTTATCTAGAGTTGCATTTGGTATTGTGTAACTATATTGCTCACTGGGTCCTACATTTGGCAATTGAGTTTTGTTTGGATGCAAATGTATAGAATGTTTGTTACCTATTGATACTCACTAAATTAAAGAAAGTATAGCTATGCCAACTCCTTAATTGATTGACCTCAGAACATGACACGTTTCACCTGCTTGGGCTTCATCAGGGGAATGGGAGATAAGGATTACTGAAAAAGCATTTTGGATTATGTCCAGAAACAAAGAATAAATGTGTGTTTATCCAATAACAAAAATTACACATGTCAAGAAGAGGATGATTCTAGATTAATTCTGTATAGTGGGTTGGTAGGAGGATGCCATCGCTTTAAAAATCGCTATAAAACTCATTAAGCTGCCATCTGCTGGAGTGCAAACAGCTTATCAAACAGTTTGACATAATTTTTTTGAAAGCCACAAATTTGCATACTGTCATGTGCCACGCTTTCTTTTTCCCTGTCAACTACCTGTAGTGTCTCCCACCAAATAGTACACCATTACAAGATGAAGAGACTGAAAAATGCAATTCCAGTTGGCAATCAGTGGTGAAGCAGCAACTTTTCAAGAAACAGGCTACCATTAACCCTAGTCTATAAAATTGTTTTTCCCAGGTATGCTGTTCAAATGACCCCATATGGACAGGGTCACTTTAATGACAAGCGAAGACTTATGATCTGGTGATCTTTGATCTTTCCTTTGTTTCCTTTTGGTAGTGGCCTCCAACATTCCACATCAAAAATATTGATTTTTAAATTCTTTATTGAACCCGGAGAGATCTTGGGCAATCTAATGGAGGCTGTTGAGTTGCACAGACTGCCAAAAAGACTCAGATGATTATCAGAACCAAATAAAAGAAATCCCTGGTCCTTCAGAATGATGAGTTCTAAAGGATCTGTTTTTTGTCTTTGCTCTATGTTGGATTTGAACTTCTCAGAATATTTGTTTGGAAACCATTTTCCAACAGGGGCTCCCACGATCAACAGGTCTGTAGCAATGTGTGTATTGACTGTTTTTTCATCCTGAACGGTCTGCCGTATTTAGTGAGTGGCTTTAATTTGGGGTTTCTAAGTTGATTCTACAGTGTGGGATACGATTTAATTTACTTGTGTAAAGATTGAGAGAAATTTATTGGACCAGTTTGAAACTTTATTTTTACTTGGATTGTATAGAGATTGATGGGAATTTTTTTTTTTTGTATGTATGTATTCATGTTTATTAAAGCACCACTTTTTCCAAAATATAATTTTTAATAGATTTGCTTGATTTAAGTAACCTTTTAACATGCACATTAATTACCATGCAAACACAAAGGTGTTTACTTTATTTTTGGTTATTTCTATACTATCCTCTCTCACCAGGTGAAAATAAATCATAATAAATGTTAAAAACATTCAAATGCAACAAATTGCAGATACATTTTTACCTACGACTGTCATTAGTTTCATTACATGTGAAAAATATGTTTTCTTATGGCAAGCTTTAATGATTCTTGCTGAGAGTTTGTATAGTGAGATCTGAGGAAAGAAAGAAATTGCTTCATCATCTCCTGTCCCCTGAATTTCCATGTAGTCAATTTTTCTGTAAGTGACAGTTTGAGAAATAGAAGAGAAGTTATTTCACTGAAATATTACCAGGAAAATAGTTTTTTTTTATGTTTCTCTCTTATTCATCTTCAGCATTATGTGTGAAGCTGGTGCTATGCTGAGTAAGGTGAACTAATCCTTATTACTATATAGTAAGGCTTAGTACTTACTGTATAGTAAGGCTTAAAGCCCAACTCCAGACTTACATAGGTGTGCAGGTTCCACTCCAGTACTAACACTATAGTCACTGATGTCCCTGCTATAAGCTATACGCCGACTACATGCAGGGACATCAGAGTAAACAGTGTGTATTAGAAGCAGCAAGAGAAATAAAGCCTGCTCCATTTTTTCATGGGTGATGGACATGAAACACTTTCCTCTCCAGCCTTACCATACCTGACCTGTAATGTTCATTTATTGTATTACAGTCATGGAGCTTCATCATCACAAGTGGTTTATTACCTTAGGTGATTGATATGAGCAGAGGTCTACGTAGGGTGGCTTCAGTCTAAATGGGCATGATCGTCCTTTGGCTTCCTAAACCCATGGGATTTCTTGCTGTTTGAAGGCCTATGCTCTTTCTCCTGCCACTCTATCAGACTACAGATGTTTTTTATATGATAACCATAACTTTTAACCATACAACCAAAAAAATGTTTTAGTATGCCCTTATTCGGATCACGTGGTTAGGTAGATCTCATGGTCAGGACCGGCCTAGTTTACGATTGTGGTGTTGTCAGCTCCACTGTGACTGACAATTGTTATGTTTGGAGTTATTTGTTCTTAGACTTTATTAAAGTTGATAATTCATATTTACTAAAGCTATGATCTTCCAATCAAATTGATGTTTTTGTGTCTTTATTATACAAGGAAGGAAGGAAGGAGTCTTATTGTATGTCAGGTACAGCCACAATTAAGTCCCTTTTTTGTGCCCGACTGGGAATTTTTCCTTTCCCATACTGTCTTGAAGACACAAAAAAGAGTGAGAAATCTCGTCAAAAGAAGGGTAAATTGTCCTTTGGACAGTTGTCCATGAATTGTGGTCCTGAAAGTTGTTTCCTTATTTGCTGTTCAAGTGAGGGATGTAAAATATTGGATTTCCAATCACTTTTTTTAAGAAACAAAGGTTTTAAGTTAAAACCCTGGTTGGTCAGGGTTCATGTTTACTTTAAAATGTCAGGACAGCAAAATATTCAAACTACTTTTTTGAGATAATAACAAAGGTATATTACCTAGATACAGTAGTAATTTGTTGGTTTGAGATCTTGTAAAATGTGAACTTGCAGGAGACCAGTGTGTCATTTGGTAGATTTTTAAGGGAGAATTGCCACTTTTATGTCTCTAAATGTCAGGAAGAATAAGTGTTCTTTGAGTTTTAGAGATATGGCTGTATGGGTGGTAAAATTAGTTAGTATTATTTGCTAATTGTCTAATTGCTAATTGTCTTTGATTGATGTGATACTTAGACTAGGGACACAAAGATAATATGATATGGGGTAGAGGTATTGTTTGTTTTAAGAACTAGTACAAAATAGAGAAGAGGTGTTGGAAAAAAAAGAGGATGGGGGAGTCAACTGACCCATAAAAAACAATTTTCAGTACATTTTTCCATTACACGATTTATTATTTCCAATGTTTCGCTGCAAGTACAAAAAATTACCAGTTTTACCTGCCAAAAATTAATTGTTCCTGGCCAGTGTTATCAGCCTTTCCCAGGTTACTTATGAGGAGACTAGAAGAAGAGAGTGATCCATTGTCCTAACAAATCATTGATTGCCAAAGCTGCTTCTCCATAGTGTAATAAGGGGGATAGATAGTGGGGTGTTTTTAGCAGTCTGCGACAGGCACAGTGCTAAGCAAGTCTGCACACCATCTTAATGTCACCAACTCAAGTTTATTTGTGCTGTACAAGCTATTTACACTATTTACGTTATATACAGCAAAGTAGCAAAAAGAAACATATTCAAAAGAAAACCTTGCCCCTAGATTGGCGATTACCTAGACACCATGTGATTCCTGGAGCAGGATGGGGTGGACTAACGAGATCAGTTTTTTTTTTCATTGGCTGAGGACTTAACCCAGGGAGAAAATTGAATCCTGGAGTAGAATTTTAAAATGGCAGTGCAGAGGAGAGAGATCTGAGACATATGTATACATCATTTACTACTTTCCCAGACACTCTCTCTCTCTGCAACTGTCACAATAGATATTCGTGTGAGTAAGCAATGTCACCCGAAGTGCGAAAATGTGTTAAAGTGGAACTGACCCTATTAATACTCACCTGTCTCTTCCTTCCTATGATCTTGGGCCATTTTGATTGACCAGGCCGGGATGACATGATTCCCACACAGGCACATAGGAGTTCATTTGGTCTTAGCAACTGTAAGGAAAGCTGGGATGTGCCGGCTGTCCCAGCAACCAATGCTGAGATGCGTATGTGCACAGCTAGAAGAGAAGGGTCAAAAGCAACATTGCCTGCCCCTTTCTGCATTAAGGTCCCGCCTGTTTGCCACTTGTTAAAATGGAACTTTAATTCCTGTTTAATAGAAGCTCACAGATGATTAGCTTGAAAAATATTCACTATTAAATGCAATCCAAAAATTGCCAATTTTATGCAAGGTTTGCTAGAAATATGTACTAATTGTATAGTATGGTTAACTGGGAATCATGGGTCTAAATCTTTGTACATAAGGACATCTTTTACTTCATTGTTTGATCCATTATTAATCCACCATTTCTTTTCTAAATGAGCGTGAGAAACTTCAGCCCAAAGTGAGTCTTCTTTTATCTTCTTATTTGTTCGCATAAGCATTACATTTCTCTCATTTCCATTTTATTTTATTTTTCAAAGACATACATGTTGCATTTCTTTTCCTTCGTTTTACATTTTAGTCTATGGAAAGCAGATAAAAAATTCAGGGTCAGTTCTCATTCTATTCGTAATCCATCTTTTCTAATTTTCTGCTGTCGACTGAAAAAAATGACCAGAAATGACCAGAAAAAGAATTGAATGAAGACAAAGTAAGATTGTGAGCGCTGAAGATTGACAAATACTCCCATAAAATACATTTCTTTCAGTTTTCATTTCTGCTGTTTATGATCGAATAAAATTGTTTTTGTTTAAAGCCCGAAAGCATACCTAGTATCAGATATTTTGTTCATGGTAAAGTGACTTTGTTACCTAAAAAATAAAAAAGTGCTTGGAACTGAAGGTACCCAAATGTACCTACAACAGCTTTCATTGATTGTTCTTTCACCTAATGCTGAACTTTTCTGATCAGGAAAAGCACTTTATGGTAGTGAAATAGCTTGTGAATGACAATAAACTGTTTAGAGCAGCCTTTCTTAACTTTTTTTTTATCAGAGGGAATACCTTGACATAACTTTCAGGTCATAGGGAACCCCTACTATAATTACCATATCCACAGCTCACAGTACAATAGTATGGTGGCCAGTGAGAAGAATTACTCTTACATTGCTGGTCATTGAGAGGAATGTCACTTATACAATCAAAAAGATCATTGGTGTCAATTAAATAGACCTGGGAGGCACAACATGCTCATTGTTCAAGGAATCCTTAGAAACCACTGGAAACCTGGTTCAGAAACACTGGCTTAGAGGGTATATTATGCATGCATGGCCAGCTTCTACATTAAGTGCTGTAGTTAACTTAGAGGATCACTAAAATACTGGTTTGTTTATGTTGCGTTTTCCAACACCTGCTCTTAAAAAATCAAAAACAAAAAAAGTAAAATCATTGAAAATACTTACCATGCTCCCAGACCTTCACCAGGCTTACTTACCTAGTCAAGAGTGATATCTGGAGGTCTTCAGGCATTATTCCAGGGAAAGGTGGTCTTCCAGGGAAAGATTAGGATCCCAATTCCTGAGAGAACATGCGCCTCCAGCTGTAGCTTTCCCAAGATCCTTTTGTCAGGCCCAGTAGACATCATCATCAGGAAAACTCCAGAGCCTGGGAGTAAGATGAGCAATTTGAATTCATTTTAATGGGCCTGTTTTTTTATTTCTGTAGTGTAGTTTTTGATAACGGAAGGGTGGTGGCACCCATATATTAGTACAAGGTTTTTATATTTACTTTACTTACTTACTTATTTTATATATACTTTTTTATTTGAACAAGGTTCTCTTTAAAAATGTGAAACATTTGGAAATTCTTTCTTTAAACACTAACCAGAGATTTTGACTGGAAATTGCAATATTTAGTTTTTAACAAAACTTTTAAATTAGAAAGCCTGGTGTGCAAAAGCTTAGAACAGCTTTGTACCATTTTAGACAGGTTGTTTTTTTTGTGTCAGCCTTGCTAAGTCTTTTGAGCTCAATTAGACTGTTTATGGTAAATGTGTTCTACTTTTGTTGGTAGAATAATGAATAAAATGAGTAAAACATGCCACCAAACATTTACAGCCAGCACAGTCCTTTGCTAATGCTTTACATATCGACTAATCATAGTCTGGGTGTCTGGACTGCCTTATGTTTAGAAGTTGGTGGCTCAGTCCTTTATCATGTGTGATAGATCCAGATGTTCAGTCCTTTACTGAAGTTCTAAAACACACAGGGATTATCACCACTGCAGTTTAGACAATGAACATCAAAATCTATGCATCATAGTCCAGGGTTTTCAGTCTGGTCAGATTGGACATCAATGGTCAACAAGTGAAGGCATAGACATTGGTAGTAGTCTTCTGTTTTGTAACGTTTATGTGCCATTTGTTCTCCATTGAAAAAAACATCAATTAGTAGACTCCTAAAAGTTCTTCTGTTGTGAACACTTCCTCTGTTGTGAAATATTTGATCTCTGAAGCCAGAGTTTGTATACTACTTGGCTGAAACTCCTTTGTTTGCCCTTCTGAAACTCAATGGTTTTGTATGAAAAATGAGATTATGCTAATGGGGACCTCACTGGTAGTTTACATGAGTCAACTTGGAATGTTGAAGTTACATGTTTTTATTGGAAATTATTCCATATTGATTCCTAGATATATCTATATTATAATATATAAAAAATGCCACAACTTGGAGTAGAAGCTTGTGAAAAAAACGAGTAAGGCAAGTAATCATGCTCTAAACCTCTAACAGCAGTTTATTTTTAAAGTGCAGGGGGTAGCCTCATCAAAAAATGTTTTTTATGGATTTGACTTACCTCATTTGTTTGAAATGTGTAATTTGTGCTTTATGTGTGTAACCAGCCTAGGGAAACAATAACCCCTGATAATTAGATATCCGATTCACAGTAAGGCAAACAAAAGGGTCTTTTAGGCAAACAGTGTTGTATTTTTGATAAATTCTCAAAACACAATATAGGTAGTCACCGGGTTACATACGGGATAGGGACTGTTGAATTTTTTATGTAAGTCGGAACAGGTACATTATTTTAATAAACGCAATTAGGACAGATATTTGTCTCAACATATTATTAGGCAGCTTGGTGTCAATTACTGTATAGAATTCTCATTGTAAGTTAATCACAAACAAAGCAAAAAAAAAATTTTCAAAAAGAAATAATTGCAGAGTTTGTCTTGGTCATTAAAGAGTTACAAGAGGTTGCAGAACAGCTCAGACTTCTTCTGCAAGTCATGCGAACCGCCCCCTTCCCATCAAGCCTCTGTGCAGGGAAGCCCCGTTCTTGTCTAGGAGTCGTCCGTATGTCAGATGTCCTTAACTCGGGGACTAACTGTACAGAAATCAAAAAATTAAATATATGTCTCAAAGTTCACAATAGTTCACATATTTCTGGCCATCATTCTGGCACTCGACATATCAGTTGCAATTTGTTTAGTGCCAGATTTTATATTTTTTCTGATTTCTGTATTGTGTTTTGAGAATTTATCAAATGGACAACAGTGTTTCCCTAAAAAAACCCTCTATTTGCCTTACTGTGAATTTGATATCTATATACCAGTCTAGAAAATTATTGTAAATAGAAAAACAAAAATCACCAGATTTCTAACTGCATCATCCTGAGACCTTGGTAAATGTTTTATCAAAGGAAAAATAAAATTTATAAAGAAACTATGAATCTGATTTTTGTAAAAGCGTGAATCTCTTTTATTGTCCAACTTTACTAAATGTGTCAGCACTGCAAAAGCTTTAAAAGTAAAAGAGAAATACTGAATTTCTCAGTCACTTAAACGATATGCAACCAAATGTCTGTTCAACAAATATAGAACCAGATGAAAGTAAGAAGCTGAGACAGTTTAATGTGAAAATTTGCATTGTGCCCCAAACCTTTCAGCTTTGTGAACTGCCAGTTCATTAATTGTACACCCAGACACACATTCATGAACAGGCTGGAAAGGATGAAATGAATATTCATATTTCACATTTACAAACAACATCTTGAATCTAAGGGAAATGGATGCCAAAATGAAGGATGAAATAAACTATTTTTGGTATTTTTGGTATAATAAATAAAGTTTTTTAAAAGACACTTTCCTTTTCTGATATTTACAAAAACTGATGCAATGCATGAACCATTTAGGTTAGAATAGGTTGGGGAATAGAAAAGTTTACTTGAAAGTGGAAGTTTACTTCCAGCACAATTTATACTTGAAATACCCAGAATGACAAAACCTCAAAGTAATGTTCCAAAGCAACACTCTCGAGCTCCCCTTTGAAACTCCTAAGGTCATGAAATCTCGCTACGTGATTTTCTTCCTCATCAAAATCTTGACTATATACACCAACATGGCAGAAGACATTTATGGAGGGCATTGACTCCATCTTCAGGCTAGGGTAGAATGGGTAGGGTAAGCCCTAGGGCTCATGACCTGGCTGGGCCAGGCTCAACGTTAAGTAAAACTACAGGAAAATACTTTGTTGCCTAATATTCTTACTATTTATTCCTATTAAAAATCAAGGATAAAAAATACAGTAGATATCTATTACAGTAAACTACAATACTACTCTTTCGTCCTTGGGTGACAGTGCTCGCTTGTAGTATGGCATCTATAGATGAGGAGCATTGCCATCCTAGCACAGTAAGTAGGTTATGATTCCTCATCACCATCAACAAGACGTGTCACTTGTATATAGAGTAAAGCTTGCTCCCATCATATAAATAACAAATCCCTTTCAGTGGTGTATTTACCAGACCAAACGGAAGAAAACAAAAGATCTTTGTTAGAGGTTACTGGCTATTGATAATCCAGGTTCATGGATTATGAATCCAGGTCCCCATATAGAAACCGAGCTCTGATCCTGTTCTTGAGCACAGGATAGCATTCTAAGTCCATGGCTTTCTCCTCTGGCAGCTGAAGGGGGAAGGCAGTGAGGCTTCTGTAACACCCCCCCGCCCCTTCAGCTGTCATAGGAGAAAGCTTAGAATGCAAGAAAGGCGGGGAGGAAGGCGGTGTTACAGAAGACTCACTGCCTTCCTTCCTCACCTTTCTTGCATTCTAAGTTTTCACCTCTGACATCTGAAGGGGGGGGGGGGCTGTGTTACAGAAGCCTCACTGCCTCCCTTCCCCCTTCAGCTGTCAGCAGAGAAAGCAAGTCGCGAGTCAAGTTGCAAGTCACTGGTTGAGTTGCAAGTCGTTCATTAGGTGACTTAAGTCAGACTGGAGTCCAAGTCGTGCGACTCGAGTTCCATCCTCTGCCATACACTACACCTATGCTATAGCAAAGAAAAACAGGAATTTTCTACCTGGAATATTTCGGAAGAAGCTCAGTTAGGTTCAGCTTTTGGAAACAAAATGGCTTACTCTACAAACCTTTTATGAACTGACATCCTGTAGTAATGGAAATCCTATTGTTAACTAGTAGTGCAACAGAGTTCAATTCCTCACAGACATGCACAGAATTTCTCTAATGCTTCAAAACAAAGTTCCTTATTTCTTTAAAACATCCATACATTCCAGAATAGTACAATCTCATACCAGCCTTTTATGACTCGCAAAACGCTCTCTATTTTCATGAATATGCTAAATTCTACCTTCTCTAATAAAAGATCTACACTGTAACATTTTTCATTTTGCAGAACATTGTATTTGCCTAGATATTACATTTATGAATATATAATGCAAAAGAATTATTTTAGTAATTGGAATGATCAACCATCATTAAGGGCTCATTCACATTATCATTATGCACATAAATCTTTGAATCTGTGCGTTGTATTAAATTAATTTTGAATAGGTTGTCTATTTATCATAAATCATATAAAAGTGTGCCTAAACCAACTCAGCACACCCCAAAGTGTCTTTTTTTATCTTTATGCACTGTAGTGTGCTATATAATTTTATGAGGGCTGTATTATGATGTTTTAGGTTTCAATTTAAAATGAATGGCAGTGCACCACAATTGACATACAACTATATGCATACAAACATATGGTAACACTCAGTAAAATGTTATTTTTCCATCTATTATTGCAATGGGCACCTTAATATCCTATTGGGTTAGCCCTAAACAATGTATATATCTTGTAAAAATCTTGGCCTGCTGTCTTTCCAAGGTTCCTCTGTTAGAAATAATATCAGTAGAAGCTAGGTATATCTATTATATTTTGTAAGTGTAGAAGAAGCAGTTTTAGTCTGGACTAACTATGTCTTATAGGGTTTTATATCTGGGAAATGTTTATTTCCCTAGTGGTTGAACTTGATGGACTTTTCTTTTTTCAACATAACCTACTATGTAACTATGTAACTAATATGTAAATAGAGTAAGTTAATGCAAATAGAAGCTCTTCCACAATACCTGTTGCATTTTTACTGTTCCTAAACTACAGCACATTTTCCAACTCACTACCCTACTTTAAGTGTATCTGTGGCCATATTTCTTGTTTTTATTTGTAGAGAGTGTTTAGAACTTATGGATCCTTTGCTCCATTTTTGTTCATGTCTTTGCTTTATCACTTTGATCAGAAATTGATGATGTCAGATTCAAAATTTCCAGTAAAAGGAAACCTTCAAATGGTGACACCAACTCCAGGAATAACTATCTAGAAAAGTATTTTTCCTCACTTTGTTGGTATTTCCTCCTACTATCCATTGTGGCTTTGGGCAGTACCCCGTCTTTACTCCATCCAAACCCAAGACAAATGACTATCAATATCATTTATCTGCTTACTCAAAAAAAAGTGAAGCACAATGGCAAAAAACAGTCTAAAGTTTCTTAGGTGTTCACTGATATATTTGTATTTGCCTGTTTTGCATCTCCTGTTTTTCATCCCATGATATGTTACAAACAAATGCACCTAAACACCTAATTAGGCAAGTATCTAATGGTTGTTGAAGGTCTGTTTGTTCTTATAAGGAGGCCTATACCTGTAACTCCATATATTGTTAGAAAGAAAAGTTTTCTCGGTCCAGTTTGAGCTCAAGACCTCCCATTATACATTTTTACCAAACACTATGCCTTACAGTTATGTGTTTCCTGCCCTCCTTTCTCCAGCCCCATGCCCCTTACACCTTTCACAAATAAAATATTTGCAATTTATGGTTGTTATAAGGCCCTAGTCCAGCACAGTGCTTACCAGGTGCCAGTCCCCCAATCTAACTCTATACTCTTCACCTATAGTAAGCCCCGCTCAGCCACCGGAGGGTAGTTGCGCTGTTCCAGCACATGGTTGCCCCCAGGGCTTCAATGAAGTCTGGGGAGGACTGACAGAGGACCAGGAGCCCACACAGTAGGACAGCTGAATGAAAAACTCAGACAGTCTAGGTTCATTTGTCATGTGTTCACAGAGCCAAAGTTCAAACACCGATATCAGGCTACGAAACAAAGTATCCAGGGGTAAAGGCAAACAGACCTGGAGTCACAAAAATAATCAAACAGAATAGCAAATCACAAGCAGATTAGACAAATTTGAAAAGCTTTAAAGGACCAATAGCCAAAGGCAGAGCAAGATAATAGCCAGTAACTAATACACCTATTGGCCGTAGAACAAACGTTAAACTCCCCTTCAGCTGCACATAGTTTTAGAAATGGGAATTCTGAGAGAACATTCATGGTAAAATTGAAACTGGGGATTCTGCTGACTGAGTAGAGGACAGCCAGCTAGTTGCCTAATCTTCTCTGCTGCTGTAAGCGTCACCATGAGAGAGAATAAACAGGGCGTGCTAAACTGTGATCGCATGGGATAATCATCTTTTGACAGTGGTATATCTGAAACTAAGGGTACCTCAATGGTGTCCTCAACATCAACATCAACTTCTACTATATTTTTTTTTAGTATTATCTAACATTTCAAATAAATATGATATATCCAGGGCTTTCAGAGAGCAAAGTTAGGAAAAGGTGTCCATAGCCAAGTTGGAACATTCAAGGTATAGACTAGTGCAAGTGATTCTTCTGCAGAACTTGTAGGTTTAAAACAGACACCTTTTCTGTGGTTAGATCTTATGACCGTTTCACTGCCTGTTGCTAGCTTGAGACTAAAACTAAATTAGGCAAACTGAAAAGAATGCAAGCATTTGTTAGTAACTAAATTATTATCTTGGTATACTTCTAAACACATTCTACACATTGATTTTGCTTTGTTGACTATGATTTAGAAAAGGTGGTAAATATGTACGGAATTATGACCACTGTCAGTCACGCATACACATTGCTGTTTTCTTACATTTTTGGTAGATTAGCCAATCAAGCATGAGCGTAGAGTAGAATAGAGTAGAATACCAAATGTAGTTCCTTTCTGATGTCATTTACTGAGACTGGAATACTGTCTTAACAGATATTTCATGAACATCTCCTGGGGAGGAAAGGACTTCTCATTTAATGAAGATGGGTACCTCATCAATCCTGCACTGGTGGTGATTGCTCTCAACAAGGAGAGGAGCTGGGAGGTGGTGAGTGCCTGTGATTTTTACTCCACTCATAACATCATAGAAGAAAGGCAGTTGATTTATTTGTTCGCAAATCATCATAACAGGTTACCATGCACTTGTTTTATTAATTACATTCTTTTTCGTGATTTCTAACATAGTACCTCAGCAAACTGATGAATGCAAGTCCCATTTCCAAAGATGTCATGGTCACTAAACAACGCTTCCACAGCTATTGTGTTCTGAGATTGGCTAGGTCTCAGACACACAAAACACTGAACTTTGAAAATAAATTACATTATTTCAAAATCCAGGTAGCAATAGCATATCACCCAATGGTAAACTATTAATTGTTATACTATGTACAATATTAGAATGGGAAAACCAGTTACGTATATAAAACAGGTACAACCCACTCGGCTAAAGATTTAGTTCTCTTGATGATTGATGATTCTGTTTTAAAACAACAATAATCCTCTGATTGCCAATCTACCAATTTGTTTCAGGAAAGTAAGAGATTAGCATGCAGCATGAGGCTCTGAGCCAAGGGCATAAGCCTAGCCATAATAAACTATGCACCTATTGACTGCAAACCCCTCTGCTTTATTGTAGTAGGGTAGTTTAGAGAGATTTGGAGGGCTACTATTGTTGACCTCCTTGAAAAATGCTAATTGCCTGACAATCTCTTGCCCCAATCATTTTTTTTTATCTGGAGCAAGTATGCAGCTGATGCGGTCAAAGGAAAATCAGAATTCTGTTCTGCATTCTTCTTTAAGGTCAGTGCTTCAAAAAGTATTAAAGCCTTTAGAAACCCCAAAAATGGCCAGAAAACCACCATGCTTTAATGGAAATATTAGTATTAAATGCAAACATTTTGTTAGTAAAGATTTATTTTAGGTCTTAAGAAGTAAAGTTGAACATAAAAAGGACCTGTTCTATACAGTCAGTGTTGAACAAACACAAAGAAACTTAGACACTTTCATTTCTTCATTAACTTGAAGAAACTGTTAGGTCTTAAATATGAAGACAGGTAGGTAAAGTAGGAAATAGGTAAAAGCTAACTTCTGGAAAATGAAAAAACTACCCCTGCAGTAGGGCTCCATATGTACCGAAAAGGTTAAATGTTCCTTTTCATATAGGGAAACATTAAAAAAAACACCTTTATCCACTTTATATCTTTTCTCCGCAGGCTTCCTTCTTTCATGTGACCTGTTCCCCAAAACATTTCACCTAGATTATTTGTTGGAGGGGTTACAGACCTGATGTCATCGTGTACAATGCAGAACCGTCAGGCTTGCTTTGTACATAAGGACATTAAAAAGGCCTGTTCACAACCTAAAGCACTGGAGGGTAAAAATGTGTGAGGAAGTTAGGTACAAACACTTTTTTGGATACCCTGGGGAGGCAGGGGGAACCCCACAGGTAATTTTAATATTTACACAGGGTTAGGTTTTTAGTTTTTTATTTTCTCTCTTTAATGCCCTCTTAACACAATAGGAAGTGAGAATCAGTAAGTCAGGCAAACCTTCAGCCAGTTCAGCCTCCATGAGATACTAAACTTTAAAGTGAGGATTAAAAGTGAGTTTAACTTTTAGGTTTTTCTTTTCAAAAAAAGGATTCTGTTACCAGATTATAACGGTTTTAAAAATCCAAAGGACCAAAGGAAAGTGTTGACAATAGTTCAACTTTAGCCTTTCCCTACTCTATCCAGATTAAAAAAAAAATGAAAAAAAAAAAAAACTTTGCTAAATGCATTCGGAGAGCATCTAACTAAAGATATAAAACATATATTAAAGCATCATTTTTTTTAAAGGTTACTAGTTCTATGCAGTTCTAATGACAAAATCACCAGCCACTCCCATGCAAAGGTCCTATGGTTGCCCAGAGGGCTTTTTTCACCTGTGTAAATCAAGAAAGGTAAAATGTTTATGACGACGGCTTATCAATACCAGCCACGTTAAATGAGTATGGTTGTAATTGACTCATAAAACTGATATGTAGTGTTACTGCGAAGCCTTTTCAGATGTTTTGGAAATAAAGTACTAGGCTTCCAAGTTTTATCATTATTATTCATTGCTGCTTTTATGTTTTTGAATGTAAAACGAGAAGCCTTATTTTATAAACATCTATTTGTGCTCTTACAGCCCAAATCTTTATTAGAGACAGGGAACTCCTGAGTATACAACTTTATTGACAATGAAGATTAATAAAAAATAATGAAAGAAGATTGGAGTCTGTTTCATTATAGTCATTTTAGAACAAGACAATGTGCCTTTTAGTTTACTAAGTAGAGTAAAAACTTATGAGAATGATTATAAACCATAATTTCATATGCTTTAGAATATATATATATATATATATATATATATATATGGTATAATAAACTTTTGCTATAGTAGTCTGTTATTGTTAGCATTAGTAAAAATATGTTCACAGTGGGCACTGTGGTTACCTGTGTCTCAGACTTTCAATTAATAATTTAAAGTTGTATGTTACCCGCTTCATTATGAATTCTGATTTTTTTTAAATATTTTTCAAACAAATATTTTTCAAACCTGTAAAAAAAATAGAGGATGCAGCTTTTATGTTGCTTATTTGCACAACTGTTTAGAATGAACTTTTATAATTGGTTCCTAAATCATTTTTATTATATTTGTGCATTGAGCAACACCTAATATGTGTTAGCTGATCACCATTTATGTACAAACGTGCATCCTAGATGTGATTATGAATAGAGTGGGTCCTTTAATTTGAATTAGTTATTTTATTTAAGGTCTTTTTTTTAAAAAAAAAACATTTTTATCACTACATTTTATTGCTCTTGACAAGACCCCTGTGTGTTAATGTATGAAAGGGGCAGTAAGATCACTTCTGTAATATAGTCAGAGGTTATCCTTTTCTAAGTTAAAACAGGACCTTAGCTTTGAGAGCAATGACTGGTTAATAAAATCAACAGTATTGATTTATATGCAAATCTTTAATGAACCAATGAGAAAAGGGTATTTTTTTAATTTAAACATGAGCAAAGTGAAAACTATCCCCAAATTCCATTTACCCACACATTCAATAACTGAGAAGCTGCTTCTTTGTGGAAAACCAGACATCTTGCTTACTTGACAAGTATGTTGCTTTTTCAGATTTGGCAATATATCTAAGAGGCATTGGGTACAGCTACAAAGTTTTAATACCAGATTTTTCAACTGCCTAACTCTGAAGTATAAATAAGAATCTGGAAATTCTACTTCTCAAAGTTCTGCTTATTGATGTAATGTCACCCCCAATAGTCACCTGACTGCTGAAGATCGGAGGTCCCTCAACCTATCCATATGTTTTCTGGCCCTACAAGACCTTAGACCTTCTCAAGAAAGTAAAATACTCACAATGTGGATCAATGGCAAAACAGCTGCCTTATTTAAACATTTTAACAGGAACATCACTTAGCATAACTTCAACAACATCATTAGCCCTTTCTTTCTTATAAATACCTTTTGCTCAATACCAGCCACAAGGCAATAAAGTTATTTAAGGTTATTAAACATGTCATCTGAGTCATCAACTGTACCCAAGAATGAGGTTGCAGGTCCTTCATGACATTTTAATCCTTTAAATCACCTGGGATCAGTACTTTGCTCCCACCATGGGAGCAATAACCCCTCTTAGCAGTCTCTTCCACAAAGTAAATCTCAAGGGACAATAGCTGTTTATATTTTACTAATTAGGAGACCCCCTCAGACAACTGGTCCCACATCAGTGCATGACTCCACCAACACTTACGGCCCCCAAGGAGCCTGCCTCTTAAAAGAAAAAAAAGTCCTAAAAGTAAATGCAGGAAAGGTGGCTGGAAAACATGCTTCTCTGCTTTCCAAAACCTTAATGACTTCATTCCTCCTTACAGACGTTTCCTAACCGTACTCTTCTCTCTCTGTCCCTATACACCAGTCCCAAGCTGACCCCTCGTCCTTACTCCGCTATGTTAAAATATTTTAGCCAGATCCCATTTGTTTTCTGTTTAAAGCAAACATTTTAGATGATCAAATATATGAAATATAGTGGATGAATATTGCATAGCTGGTTTATGGGAACTGGTAAAGTTACTAAAGTAATTCAGAATGGATCCCAACTATTCTGAACCAGCCAGTAAGATGTCACAATAAAAGAAAAAAAATATTTTTCATTCTAACTCCATTTATTAGTAGGTGGAGGTAGGTAAGTTGCACTATAAGTAAATAGATAGTTTTTGAAACTCTAGATGGTTGGAGGGCAATTATCATTTCATCTCTATAGGCACAACAGACACTCCAGAACATCAGTACATTATCAGGACACAGACTAATGTACCTACAACCACCACATCTAAAATTACCAGGGCCTTGAAGATGAAGAAGAAGCCCCAATCGCCGCAAATTATCCAGCTGTTTTATGTCATACACCAATAAACTGATGTCATCAGTTTCCAAGATGTTTTATTTATGCATGGTGCTCCTCGTCTACATTCAAAGTCTTCACACACTAGAAGAGAGTCACTCTGAAGTGGGACACTTTTCTTATCATAGTTGTATAATAAGAGTGAGTATATCATCAATAGGGATGAGCGAAAATGCCTCTGACATTCTCGCAAAAATTTCCCCAAACTTCCGATGGGTCCGCAAAATTTCGTCCAACTGATTTAGTGAATTCTATTGAAGTCCAGGGTGCAGGTTCCCACACTCCCTGAGTTGATAAGTACAGTCCAGGGAGCGTGGAAACCTGCAGTCACAGCTGTTTGGAGGTACGCGAGTGTTTCCAATCAGCTGTGACTGCAGGTGAACTCTCTGGAGTTTCTCCATTAAGAGTTCATCTGAGTTCGGCGAGAACACGACCTTATGGCGAATCACAAGGCCGCTCTCACTAACAAGTTCTGTAAGCGAGAAAGGCCCGATTCGCCGCGAGATCGAAATTAAAAATTTCGCTCGCTCATCTCTAATTATCAATGAAGTCAAAATTATCAGCAGGTCCACAGATATAGGTAGTTAAAATTCCAGTTGACTCTATGCTTTTCTGAATGATGGCTCCCCTCCTTTTCCAAAAACCTTCCTATTCATCATTCATTTTTCATAAATCTAACAGAAAACTTGTATATAACCTTTAATGTTTTCTATGTTGTGGGTGTTGTATTAGCTAAAGCTAAATTAAAATAACATGCCAGCAACTTGGTTACCGAAACTTGAGTATGCATTGATAAAATACAGTGTATTTTTTTTCTCAGTTCAAATGTAGTTATACATATCCACCCTCACCTGAGCATAATAAAGTGACTAAACTAAACTAAGTTGCTTTCATTTTTACAAATAGCCCATTTTTATATGACTTTACTTAAGTCTGCTGTCTCCTCATAGCATTTTCCATGTGTACCACTCACTAATGTAAGGCCAAGCAGAATAAAGTTGATCTACAGACACTCTGAACTGCATGAAGCTTTGCTTCATGTAATAGCCAATTAATTGCATCCAGGTTGTGAAAACATAGTCATTTACCATGCTGTGGGTTATTATATTTTTTTTCTACATTGTATTGTGTTTTGTGGCTATGTGAGTGTGTCAGGAGTTGAAAATAAACATAACAGAAAAAAGCAACAGAAATCTTTAGCAACTCAATGAAAAACATGACCTATAAAATATTAACACTGTAATTTTTTATTAAAGCGTGGGTAGATATTAAATTGGCCTGTTGTGTTGAAAAAATAAACTATTTTCAGTGTAGTACTATGGTTGTGGAAGATTATAATATAAAGGTAAAAAAATATATTCCTTCTGACTATTTAGAAGAGTCTTGTTTGTCTTCTGTTATTGTAAGTTATTTCACTGGCTCGATCATTACAATCAGAACTAGGGATGAGCGAGCAAATTTTTTTAATTCAGTCTTGCAGCAAATTGGGCTGTTCTCGCTTACCAAACATGTAGGCTAGAGTGGCCTTTGTAAATTCGTCCGGCGGGACCAAATTTTTGGGTCCCTGATGGGTCTTGCAGCCCTTTACTAGTTGTATGTGTTTTTGGATAGAGTTTCTCTATCCAAGAACACAGTGTGAGTCTCATGGCTGGCTGCTCATGAATGAATGCAGCGTGAGAAAAATTCTCTGATTTTTCCCACGGCCGCGTTCATTCATAAACGCAAACCGCATGACTCACTCTGGGAGGAGGAGTATCGCAGCTTCATTTATGAATGGAGCTGTGAAGAATCCTCCTCTCAGTGAGAGATCTCCGGGCACTATAGATCAGAATAAGGGCTTGCCCTCATTCTGAGCCTGGGGATCGCTCACTGACAGGAGGATTCCCGCGGCTGTATCTATGCATGAATGCAGCCGCGATATTCCTCCTATGCATGAATGCAGAAAGGTTCCTGATTATGTCCTTTGTGGTATGTGGGCCCTCCATCATTTCAGGACACAATAGTAACATAAGGGCCATGGAAGAAACCACAACAGCCAGAGGGGAACATACAACTTACACATCTGAATGTGTTTGAAACTGATAATATTTGAGTTGGGGGCATAAATAATGTATAGGTAGGCAAAAATTATTTTATTTGGGGACAGGACATTATTTCGTTATAGTGACAATACGATTTATTGCAGTGAGAGTTTTTCAAACACAGGGAATTACAGCAAAATATAATAAACTGAGATCCTCTATTTGGTGTTAAGTTCGGGAAACATTACAGTGCTCTGTTCTCACAGTTCTGTGATATAATTGAGACCTTGTTCCTTCAAATCTGCCATCTTATTGATTTTAGTCTAAGAGAGAAGTTTACCTGGTCCTCCAAGGGAGAAGGGGCTAATTTTAGTGAAGACCTCCATTTTGGCTTAATGTTTATGGTGGCTTGCAGTTCAGAAATAGAACTGACAGGGGACGTAAAGGATAGGCTGGCGGATTAGATTCATTTTAGGAAATAGATACAAAGTTTTTTGTTATAAACAATAGAGGAATTTATAAGCAGCCAATCTGAATCTTGTTTACGTACATGTAAAAAACAAAAAGCTATGTGTTCCCTTAATAGCCTATAAAACTCCTGTGTTTGTCTACACAAGCCGAACATAAAAAGTGAAAAACAATGATAAAATTAATCTAAACTCAAACCTCACTAGAATGCAAAGATTTGTTGCCGATCTTGAGTAATAAAAGGTATTCCAATTAAATGTCTAATCTAACATCAGTATTAGCAACTGCAGTATACTACCTTATCTACAGATATAAATATACCTAAATCTAGTTAAAGGAATGTCAACGAAGATAGCAGAAAAGATGTGATTACCTTCAACTCTGTGCTGCAAAAACCAATGACCCCTGAAATATCCATATTGTTGAGTTACCTTCTAATACCGTATAAAGGTTATGATGCCCCAACCCTCCCTAGAACACAAACATGATCAGCATGAAATAGGGGATATCCACATCAATTACCACTCTGGACTACATATTTACCTTCAGTGGCTGGACAGAGGGACTTCGAGGCAGTCTATAGCTCTTTGTTTTGAAATAATATTTTATGACTGTATTAGTAAGTAATAGGGAAAAGCTGCAGTACATCTACTGCAAGTGAAAGTAGTTGCTGGATGGTATTCTTATTGATCAGAGTCATTTGATGGTTCAAAGGTTAACTGCATGACATTCTGAGATGCAAAGGAATTTTTCTTTCAAAGGTTTCAGAATAGATATGGAGTCACCTCCATTGTATTGGTCAGAATATTATGTTGTAGTAAAATATTACTGTCTACTGATGTCACCACAAGAAAGGAACTTTTTCATGAGTTTTGCATTGAATGATTTTTTGGCAAGATATTAATAATCACTGCAAGTCTTTTAGAGTCTTACCAACATTATTGATGTTGATACAAGCTAATATGCATTTCCAAAGATACATTCCAGACAGAAAACACCAGGAGACAATTAGACTTCATAAGGTTATTATTCCAAAGATGCAAAGCAGAGGCAACAAGTTATTTAGTTTATTAACTTTTTTTAGAAAGCTTTCCAACATCAACCACCACCTTATAAAAGATGTCGAAAATCTAAGGCTACGTACACACGCTAGATTTTTGTAGACTAAAAAATGAATGAATGAGTGGAGTGCTGTACATACAGCGCCGTTCTGTTCTATAAAAAGGGGAGGGGGAAAATGAACAAGTGGCACCCTGCTGTGCTCCCTTCCCCCAATTTTTTATTGTGGTCATTCATCTTTTGTTGTTCCCCCAAGACCGATCCATGAACGACATTGGACGGCTTCTGTACACGTCAGTTTCTAGTTAGAGATGAGCCTAGTGGCTCTAATCATCTAACGTGTGTACATTGCCAAGAAACAAAAAGTGAGCACCAACACTTTGTAAGTAATCTCACACTTCATGCTAAGATTACTTGCTGCTGGTATCTTTGGCATTTATTGTAATCAACCCTGATAAAGTTGGATTGTGCTTTGGATTTATAAAATCATTTCTGGATTTTTTTTAAGATACAGTCAAATCAGATCAGACAAATCAGGGTATTGTGCAATTAAACTACTGCTCAGATCGATCTCTGCCCAGTGGCACTAGCTCATTCCTAATATTTGTTTTGTGCAGCTTGTTGACCAGTGGGTCTGGATTCACACTAAAGCATTATAAAGGTGCTGTTTTAGCTTGTAATTCTTTTTATGTAAGCGGTAGTAGTAGCATATCTTGATAGATATTAGTAGTTTGACACCCTAATTGTGCAGCATATGATTGTAAAAAGATACAGAGAAAGTTGGAGTTTTTTAGTCAAAACAAAATTATATTGTAGTGATTAATTCTCAAGAGTAACAATGAGTAACACATGCAATGGTTACTAGTGTCTACCCCAATAAGATACAGGTTCTTAGATAGATTACACCAGTTGTGATGCAGTTAGTAGAATGCTTGGGGCGGTGTGTTCTTCCATTGGGGAGAGAGATAGGTTCTTGTACCCAAGGACATTGTGAACAGTTACCACATCTGAAGGTGCCTTTGATGGATGATTTTGAAGTGTCGATTGTGAAAAGTCTTGAGAGACTTTTGACTATGTTGAAGGATCGTTTTAAACATTTCCTGGAGTAACCTTGATTGAGAAGTCTTTCCTGTAAGGCTTTTGCTTCTGCATAAAAGTCTTTATCGGAAGAACAATTTATCCGTAATCTTAAGTACTGACTATAAGGAATACTTTGAATCAGTGATAATGGATGAGCACTTTTGGCATGTAGAATAGTGTTTCCCCCTGTGGTTTTTCTGTACAAGGCGGTGCTGATTGTGTTATCTGCATCAAGGAGAATATATAGATCCAGAAAGAAAAGACAGAATTGTCTGTGATCCATCGTGAATTATAAATTGAAGTTATTGTGTTGAAAGTTGAAAAAGGCTTGAAGAGATTCCATAGACCCAGTCCAAAGTAGGAAGACGTCATCGATGTAACACTTCCAAAGGAAGATTTTTTTTTTAGAATGGGCTGTTGGTGATGGTACCAAAGAAGTCTTTTTCCCATTCTCCAAGATATAGGTTCGCTTAAGTAAGGGCACATTTGGTGCCCATTGCAACTCCTAGCTGCTTTGCATATAATACCTAAACATTGACTCTCTTTTTATCCAGCGGGTAAACAAATCATCCCCGGATCTTTTACATTCAAAGCAACTAGTCACTTCCTGGTATAAACACATTTCTACTGTTATCTATTCGCTTTAACACTCTCCATATATCTCCGGAGGAAGCCAAAAGGGCTAGACACATCGATATAAGAGACGTTTAAACTATTACCTTCACTTTTTATATATTTAGCCAGGAACCCTGTATGTGTAGTTAATGGGTCTATTTATTTAATGAAGCCTTAATGCAGGGGTGGCAAACTTTGGCCCACGGGCCAAATCTGGCCCTCAAAGTCCTTTTGTTTGGCCCCTTAAAGAGTTTTGAAAATGAATTGCATCTGGTCCTCCCGCCCGCCACTACTAGCGAGTGATGCTACTACTACAATTCCCGGCATCACTCGCGTCTATAGAGCAGCGGCCTGTTTAGATCTATAGACGCAAGTAATGCCAGAATTGTAGTCTTAGCATCACTCTTGTCTATTGAACAGCTCTCTGTCTATGCATGGCTCCTCATTGGGCTGTTCTATAGTCGCAAGTAATGGCGGGAATTGTAGTCTCAGCATCACTCGCATCTATGGAACAGCTCTCTTCCTATGCATAGCTCCACATTTGGCTGTTCCTGTCTTCTTCTTCAGTTGTCTTGTGTTTAACAATATTAGTCACTTTCAGCACCGGAGAGGTTTATCTACATGTTTTGGAAAAAGAAGGTAAGGCTGGAGTTCAACTCTAATTATAACTTCCGACACCCATAACTTTGAAGGTCAGCCATGGTAGAAAGATGAATAATTTGAATGGTAAAGTTGCAGCTGCAGAAGAATGCAGTGTGGAATGTGGGGGCAGACATGCTAGAGAAGACTTGAAAGACTTGAGACGGGCTGTCAGAAAACATGATGCAAATAAAGGGAAGGGGATGGAAGAACAAACGCAGAATGAAGTGTGGGTGGTATGGGTACATTATGCAGGGTATGTGGTGTGGATGATTGGAAATGGTTAAATGAAGAGCTGTGACATAATGAAATGCAGAGTTGTGGCTGCCAAAAAAGTTCCTGCAAATATTATATAGAGAACTGGTGAAAGCTATACCAAACACTGGGGACAGGTTACCATTGAAATTTTATTCAGAAGGCTACAAATAGAGAAAGAGGCATAAGATTTTTTTCCTCAATAAAATGTAAAAACAATTCATAGGCCTTTTTCTCTATTATAGGCTTGTTCCAGATTGAATGTTAAGCAATACCTTTTTGTTTCCATATGAAAATGTTTTATATTTATTGAGAAGGAAAAATTTCCTCAATTTTTTCTATAAATTTCCCCCGACTTGGTATAAGTTTTTAATTTCGGCCTTCTGTGTATTTGAGTCTGACACCCCTGCCTTAATGGGATAGACCACTAGTAACCATTGTATTTGTTACTCATTGTTACTCTTGCGAATTTATCACTACAATATAATTTTGTTCAAAAACAGCTTTCTCTTTAGAGCTGTATTTTCTTTACAATCATATATTGTATTTTGTACCTTTATACTGCATCCTGTTGTAAAGTGCAGCATATGCATATGGTCCAGCATATGTTGAAGATGTGTGGTCTTTTTAAAACATTGGGCCTTATTTATTAAAGATACACTTTCATGAATGAACCTGGGTGATCCACCAAACCTTGAATGCATCTGGTCTAAAATTGAAAACATTTGCTAACAAATAGCAAATGACTTTGGAAATTTTAGGTTTGCTGGATAACCCAGGTTCACCGTTGAAAGTGTATCCTCTCCAGTCTTGGAAAGCTTTAATGAATCAGGCCCATTGTGTGAATCAATCTCACCATGTCAAGATCATTATCTTCTTCACACATGTGAAGCTGAGCCGACAAATAGTCTGACCCAGCTCTGTCTTCTTTTTGAGCTCTTAGAAATAGTAGATTTAAAAAATAAGTGTTTTTAGGATGTGGGCAGAAACCCAATAAATCCAACACAACCACAGAAGAACATACAAAATTTCTGCAGCTTTGTATTGCTTTTTCCAGGAATTGCTATTTAAAGCTGCACATGCAGGGGATGCAACAGAGCCCAGAGCTTTTGTTTCATATGCAGCCACTGTGCAAATTCACCTAGATGCTGGTGGTAATCTGCCATTTATGCAATACTTCACTGTAAGACTGTTTTGTGAGCAAGACATTCTTAATGGCGCCCATCATCAGTCATCCACAAAAGAAACTGCAGACATCCAAAGGCATTTTTGACATGCATATTCATATAACTGAAAGCTCTGGAAAATATGTTCTTTCACTCCCTATTTCAGAAACACAATAGACGTTTAAAGAATGACTCTACAAAATCAAGCAAATTCCTAACTTAGACAAGTGCCACCAGAACCGATGCCCCATTGGGTCACTAGGACAAATAGAGAAGGTGAATTTTCATGGTGGGCATACAAATAGACATAACAACATGACACGTTTTAACCCATCTCAAAACTAAAAAACATTATGGCTTCAAATACACTGTATTAATGTAAAGGGCATTCTACATGTGGATAAATGACTGTGAATTATAAAACACTCATAGACCAGTGGAAAAAAAAATATATAAAACCAATTTTCAACCTCCTCTGCTAAATGTGATAACTGACATTTGGCATATTTCGAGTCCTCATGACATATCATCATATTTGTACAATGCTGCCAGTTCTCACAGCTAGCACCAATATAATTGCTGACCTACTCATCCATTACTATCATAGACTTGGAGAGTTTTCAGGCAGACTACCGGAGTCATATTAGTAGATGTAAATGCCATCATATACCCCAGTATTATTTTCAGGGGTTGCAAATTAGCAGCATGATTCCAGGTTTCAAATTAATCTTATGCTGAAAGAGAACAGCATTTGTAGTGAACTACAATTAGCAAACTATTTCCAAAATAAATATTTTATCTTTATAGTCCACATGTTGTTGTGGTCCACAGTTAATATGCAGCACATTCCCGGGTCTTTATTCCTCCATTAGTTAAATCAGATCTATTATCATATTTTTTATTTATATAAGAGGATAAATAACCCTTTTATATAGAAAAAGGTATGTGTTTTTTTAGCCTTTTTTTTTTACATTTGAAGGGGTGACCCAATCCCTTCTGTCTTTACTGCCGCGGCAGTAAAGACTAAATGGGAACCCCGCTGCTGGGGGCTCCTTCCATGCACGCCCAATCTGGAATGTTAAAAAAGTTCCAATCTCACACACAATGAGATCAGAACTTTTCTTTTTACGTTTTTCTGAGGGCACGCCATCTGATCTTGTGCAATGTGAGATCAGGTGACAAAGGAAGAAGAACCCAGATAAAAAAGGATGAAGATGGCAGCGCCCAATGTCCAACCCACACCAGAAAAAAGAGGGAAGATAAAGATTGGTATGTGAAGAGTTGCCAATGACCCATCTAGAAGAAAGCCCCATTCAGCTACTAAGTAGAAGTTATTATTCTATATATTGATTGTCTTGTTATTATTCTATATATTGATTGATCCAGACTGAAATACCATAGCCAGGTCTGTTCAAGACAAAACAAGGGAGTCTCACCCTCAGTTTTTATTTACTTTTACAATTTATAAGAAATGAATGGTTCTTTTTTATGAAATCACAATTTTTTTTTTTTTTTTATATAATTTTTGAAAAGTGATTTTTAGATCAGATACTAAGGGATTGAGTTTTTTATCAGCATTTTCTTTTTTTCTTTGTCTCCAACAGAATCACCAGAAACAATTGGTATTCATATACATCTATGGGCTTAGCTACAAATCAGTATTCTGTGCAATTGTACCAGAGATAAAAATGGTCAATGAGATTGACCATTTTGTATTGGCTTTTGATCTTTGTATGCAAACAGCAGCTACAGAGTATATTGGCTTAATTTCAAGTCAGTGATATGTGTATGTTAAGTACATACGCATGTCAATTTTTTTGGCATCTCATTAACCATTTCTAGGCAGCAATTGTAGTGATTTAATTGCTAGTTCATAGTCTGTCTAGAACATATCAATATTTATGAAAACAATTTTGAAAACGTGAAGAATTATTTGACCATAGTGAAATAAACTGATAATGATGTAAAATAGTGGTAGTAGCACTTTCCCCCCAAGACATTTTACTAAGAAAGACCTTAGAAACATCTAAATCACCGTTCCAGGTGCATCATCTTGTACAGTGTACTGTAGGACAATTTTATTTATATGCATTAACAATTTTAGAAATGGCTGTGAAGTCAGCAAGGATGTCTAAACAGTCTTAAAACCAGGAGAAAAAAATTCTTCTCTGTGGAATATTGCATATTGACATTGTGGCATTTATCGTTTCTGCCTTTCATTTAATTTATGAGTTGTCTCATATCCTAATACTAAGTAAATTGAAAATACAACATTTAGTCATAGAAAACTGATTTACTTCTGTCACTTTTTTAAAGAAAAAATGATCCATTGAGATTTTGACCTATAGCAGAAAATGAAACGTGCCAGAAGCTTACCCGCAACTGGGGGTCCACACAGTGCATTCCCCTTTGGGACACACAAACGCCTTTTTGTCTGGGATTCTTTTTTTATTTTGCATTGAAGCTGTCATACTTTGGACTGTTGAGTTGCCTGAGGGTGGAGCTCAGTGTCACATATTCAGTTTCTTTCAATCCTGCAGAATTTTTAAAAGAATCTTCCCTACTAGTAAATAAAGACTTAAAATATGGAGTGATGCTTTATATCTTTCAAATTTGGCAATAATAAAAAATATCCAATAACAAAAAATGACCACTCCCTATTTTGTATTTTTTTTTTATTATTATTTAAACACTACTGTAGTTTCTTTGTCATACTTCAATGTTAATTCTACAGAACTAACTCATGTTAGATGAAGATGAGATAGTTGAAAACAAACCTTGAATACAAACAGCAAAAAACAAGATCTGCAAATTCCTTTTTAGTTACTGTAATGTAAAGTCACTTATTTTAAGTTACTCTAATGCAGTGTTTGTCAACCATTTTTTCAATATAGGGGAACCGTTGAAATAACTTTTAATTCTTACGGGACCTCCTACTTTATTAACCTCCCTAGCGGTTCATTTCTTTCCGGTTTTATATGTCTAAAAGTGGTAAATTGTTTTTCATGAAATTTTTTTTACAGTATATTATAATAGTATGAGTATAATAAAGTTTGAAACACAAAATCATTTAAAAAAAAATCTACCGTATTTTTCGGACCATAAGACGAAAAACAAGAAAAAAAAAAATTGATTTGATTTCCCCTGAGATCCAGCGTGCGGCATTCATCAAATCAATCGGCGCCGCCTTCGGACCATAAGACGCACCCTGATTTTCCCCCCACTTTAGGAGGAAAAAAAGTGCGTCTTATGGTCCGAAAAATACGGTATATATTTAAAAAAATTTTTTATTTTTTTAAATTTAAAAAAAAATACACATTATACTCATACTATTATATATACTGTAAAATAAATGTTCTTGAAAACAATGTACTGCTTTTACACATAAAAATCCAGTGTATTGCATTCAATACAGTTTTTTTGTATTGAATGCAATACGAATGGATTTTGAATTTCCCGCCCCGCCCCGCCCCACCCCACCGGCAACTCCCGGGTGACTCATCCGATGCAGAAGCAGGAAGAAGGAAGAAGAAAGAAGACAGAGATTGTGGCGCTGGACGGCGCAGGACGCCGGCAGATCAGGTAAGCGCTCTATTTACTATTACCTTCCCATAGGTTTACATACCCCGAGTCACACTCGGGGTTACCTCTAGGGAGGTTAACTATATCTGCAGATCACAGTATATTAGAATGGTGGCCAGTGGGAAGAATGCTGTCAAGTGAAACAAATGTCATCATTCCAAGTAGTCACTGATGTCACTAATCTAACCTGAGAAGCACAAATGCTTATTGCTCAAGGAACCCCTAGCGATCTCAGAAGGATCCCTAGGGTTGCATAGAATTCTGGTTGAGAAACACTGATCCAATGTTTTCATAAAGCCCTGCAATTCTGGTTAGTAGGTTGTCCTTTCCTGAGAGCAGGATATGTCTCGTCACATAATGCTGGGTGACCAAAAAGCCTTTCACCGGACCTGAGCAGCGTGTGACATTGGGCCTAATTGATTAAAGTTCTCCAGGACTAGAAGAGATAGACTCATCATGGAGATCCAGGAATAGATTTTTTAAAAAAATCATTTGCTATTATATGGCAGATGTTTCCAATCTCTAGGTCTTAGAGAGCTTCGATAAATCAGGCCCATTGCATAAATCTAATGCTGATGTAGACACTGACTTTGAGAAAGGTATTATTTAAATAGGCAATTTGAGTAGATTTTATTTATTACTGTTTATTTAAAAAATTACCTTAAATAAAAGAATCAATTAAAATGTGTCTTTTTATGGGCCTAGGTTGGAATCTGGGAACATGGTGACCTGAGGATGAAATACCCAGTGTGGTCTCGTTATGGAAAGTTTTTGCAGCCTGTGGATGATGATCAACATCTAACTGTGGCGACACTAGAAGAGCGACCATTTGTAATAGTTGAAGGGGTGGATCCGGCTACTGGAACCTGCATCAGAGACTCTGTGCCCTGCCGGAAGCAGCTCAACAAGACAGACAAGTACAGTATATATTCAATATGTGTTTTATATGTGATATCCATAAAACAGCTGAGAACATTACACAATTGCGTAAAAATGGTGTGCTATGTATGTACCTTAACTTATTTTAGTTTATTTTACTATTTGAGGTATAATTTGTAGTTCCTGTGCCTTCTCACTTTATCAAATACAAAATACCCAGTCAGATATTTGTGAAATGACAACAGGAAACAAAAAGCCCTGCACTAGCCAGGAACGATAAGGGAGCAATGGTACTGGACTGGGTACAGCCAAATTGTGGTGAAGGTGTCAGGTGAACCAAAATGCAATACTATGAACCACTGAATTTCTTATTATAAATGGGTTCTTGTTCAATACACTAATATATTAGCATATTTATAAGGATGACTTCCTCACTCATAACCTGATCACATGCAAGGCTCCAAGTCTTTTCTAGAGTTGCCCCGACTATCTGGAATGTTCTACCTCATCCAATTCAGCTTGCTTTTACTTTCTGTTTCCTTAAAAGAGCACTCGAAACCAATTTTTTCAAACTCACCTACCTGTGTTCTACTGTCTCTTAAAACCTTCACTACTTTCCACCAACCCTAATCCCCTCTTCTATTGTATGCTATTTTCCCATCTTTTTGATTGTAAGCTCTTTACAATCCTCTTTTCCTCCTGTGCCACTGTCTGTATCTGTCCGTCATTTGCAACCACCCCTACTTAATGTACAGCGCTACGTAATATGTTGACGCAATATAAATACTGTTTAATAATAATATTAACCTTCTTAAGAAGTGCATTGATCACATTAAAAGTCATTTAAACCAGAAAGATTTTCCTGTAGTGAATGTTTGATAAATATCCCAGACACTGCTTTAAGTAGAAAAATTCCATGATAATTTATTTTTGCTAACATTGTTGCCTCAAAAATAGAGAATACATATACTTACCCTAACAAACTTCTAAAAAGATTGCTGTAGTGGCAAATTATAAGGGAAGTGTTGAATGTACAAATCTGCATGATTATGATTGCCATCATTATGCAGAATGTCACAGGGGACTACATAGCACTGATATATTAAAGCAGGGAATGAAGTAAAGGGAAGGCAAACATTTGCACTTATTGTTATTTGGCAAGTATTTGCGTAGATTTTTGCACCTATAACTCTAAGCTTAGAATGCTTACAGTTGGGGGTGGGGGCAAAGTAAGTTATGTGCACAATGGGATTGTTTTAGATTGTCTGCCATTACAGCTACAATCAGTGGCCCTAATTCAATAAAGCTCTTCAAGATTGGAGAGATTCACTTACATTAGTGAAGCTGGGTGATCCAGCAAACCTGGACTCGATTTCCTAAAAGTAATTTGCTATTTGTTAGCAATTGTTTTCCATCCTGGATCAGATCCATTCCAGGTTTGCTGGATCGCCCAGCTTCATTGATGAAAATGTATTCTCTCCTGTCTTGGAGAGCTTTAATAAATCAAGCCCATTGTCTTTTCATTGCTCTCTTTGTTATTGACTTACCGCAAGTATGCAGGTTATGAGTTCTGACTTCACTCGGACTTTGGTTGCTGGTCAGTGACTTAGGAAACATTGAAGCCACAGACAGCCATGAAAACAGCATTTGTGACATAGGTAAAGCCTTCTTTTGAGTGTCTACTATAATTGACTAGTGTAGGTACAACCAGGGGAAAATTTCAGCCACAGACTCTCCTGTGTGTTGGGGCAGATCTATTCAGGTAAGTATCTTCCTCTGGGAAGATGGTGGTGGTCATTGGAATAGGCCAAAATGATAACTTCTTCTGAAAGTACAGTCATACTTTACTTTATAAGTCTGATTTAACACAATTTATAATATAAAATTTAGCTTTCACTGTTGCTGAATATTTAAAATAGCAATTTCAACCCACGTTTTACCCACAAATTTTAATTTTAGTGTTATTATATTTGTCCAGAACAGGAGAAGAATTCAAGCACAGATTAGCAGATAAAACAAAACTGGTTAGTGCTAACAACACAGCAATAATTAAGTGAAGTGGACCATAGGAAATTCATTCATCTGTATTTATCTCAAATCTGGTAAAATTAAAATGATATAAAGACTTTTAAACTACTAGATCCAGCCCTGGAAAATATGAGAAATGGATGTTTATAAAAAAAAATATACATATACAGTAGGCAGAATAAAGAAGTGCCTGGACTAACAATCTAAAAAGGCAAGGAAAGTAAAATGCATTTCAGATCAGTTTGGAACACATTTCAGATGCATTCACATTTTCATGAGGGGATAAAAGCAAGGTTTGGCAATACAGGGCAAAAGCTACAATACAAGTATGCATTAACGCAATTCAAATTTCAGCAGGTAATATAACTGAATCATAGCAGGTGATTATATTCACTATATTTAGAGCTGGTTACATTCAATAGTTCCAAGAATCCCTGTGTATCTCTTAACTTTACCTTTAGTTAGAATCAATTAATAAAATATACTGATGACAAACTAACTTTTCCAAATTCAGGATATTTTGGTGCTTAATGCAAGTTTATAGCTGAATACCTTATTCCAAGTAAATAAATACTTGACTTGAGTAGAATAGACGTCTGCCTTAAACCCTCACTTACCATTCCCATCCTCTTTTTAAACTTTTCCACCATATAAAAGAACACACCACACCATAACCTGGATTAAATTACTCTTATATCCGTTTATTAAAACTTCAGCTGTAGAAAATTTATCATAATAGCATATACTTTAACATGGCACAATGTGCCCCACCAAACCTACTTTTATATATATGTAACCTAACAACATACTACCTAACTCCCTGGTTGAAGATCCTTGAAGACATATAACCAATCTGCCATCCTGCCAGGGGTCTGCCTCCTAATTTCTTGTTCACAGCCGATCAGCACTGCCCCAGGAATAACGTGCCCTATCCTAGAGTCCCTACACTTGACATGGGACCTTCAAGGACCTCCACCGCCATAAAGAACAAAACAAAAAAGGAAGAAAAACAGGGAGGGTGGGGGTAGCCCTCTATGTTCCATCTCTGTTTTAAAGTTGTCCCAATCACCTCTTGACCTTCCATAACTTCACCCAATCACCTCATGAATCCCCACCTCCTGTTCACCCTTCCACTCAGTCATGCCGACCTTCTACCTAGCTCTTTGTTAGTCCTGCTCCAGATCTCCATTTACAAACCAAAGTGAATGAATAGTTTAATATAAAATTTTACAAATCCTTGTTTGTAAAAAAAAAATGCAAAGGAACCCATATATAAATTATCCTAGCATTGAGTTTGCACTGGAAGAATATGTGTTACAAGGCTATAGAAGGTCTATGTTTCCAAGCTTTAAGCTATTTAGCAATGGAAGAATCGGTAAAAAAATATATGCTCTGACAAAGTCATTATTGTGCCTCTAATTTGTTGAGCCATTAGTGGGAGCCAGGTTTTAAATGTGGCGGAGGGTCAGAGTGCATTAGCTAATTAGCATACTGGTTATTTTAATGTGCAACATTTTTTTCCTTCCAAATCGATTGGTTTTATCCCCTGAAACATTTACGCTAAAAAAATATATATAGCTATAAAAAACTATAATATTGTATAGCATGGAGACATTGCAGTTTCAAGAAAAACAATGTAAGTACACCAATCAAAAAAAAAAAAATAACATGTTTGGGAAATGCCATAAAGCTGTATGCAATGATTATTTTTATTTAATAAAAAGCGGCATAAAAGTCCTCCTTAGGGTTTCATCTAGACCCCTAGCAAGGCAGTAATCTTAAGTGGTCATGAAAGGGAGGATAGCAAGAGTATCCTCCTTACTAAACCATACTAAGTCCCCCACCCCAACATTGCAGAGTAAAGGAAAAAACCCTTTGCCCATGAATGTGAAGTTTTGTTAGGAGGAATTATTAGGAACATTCACCTCATCATGTTGAGGAATAAGTACAGGTACAGTTCCTAGTTGCTTTTTTTTTATTTTATTTTTCTTGTGAATAAATGTATGGATAGCACCCACTGACTCAAGTTAAAAAAAATTTCCTTCAATTCACTTACAAATCCCATTTTCTTTACATTTGTTTAACTTGAAGCATGTTGCCATATGTGACACCCCCACCCCCCAACAATTTTGGTGAAAATACTACAATTAGTGACTTTGCAACTGGCAATAAAGAAAGATAATTAAATTAAAAACAAATATTTTTTTAGGTTATTTGACAAATTTAAATTGAATCTGGGTCATTTTTTTTTATCTCTAGCAAGCAATGCTAATATTTCAATAAAGTATTGAAGAGTGACCTCTAATCATTGCTATACCTTAGCATTGTAGTACAAAGCAGTATGTTATGCTTCTGTAAAAATTCTGCTTACTGTATTTGTAAAAAAAAACAAAAAGCATTTTACATTGTATTCAATGGTAACAGGTTTAAGGTACAATTTATGTTTTCATGTGTTTTAAGTCACATATCCGTACAGTAAAGATCTGTGCATGACTTTGTTATTATGGTATTAGCGAGATCAGAGAAGTCCGAGCACTCACATATGACTAAGAAGGAAAAAGGTATTTACTTTTTTTTTTAGCAGCAGTTATAGATCAGCACAGACAACAAGAATAAAACTCATGCCAAAATACAATTACATTAGGATAAAAAGTGTCAACTGATTTGATAGTGATCACTTACTGTAAAAGCATGGTTGCATTTTTTTGACTACCTCATTAGATGTTTAATCCCTGTATTTTTTTATCCTTTTGGGTCAATGAACCTTTAAAGTCTGCATGCAACAGCCAAATATTGGCAGGTTGTCCATGCCTTATTATCATGATTAACAATATTAATTGTTGATTCTAAAATAGGTTTTATAACAGGTTTAAATATTAGACATTGAATCAGACCATAAACATCATTTGCTTTAATTATGAACTTTGTCTTCGAGTCATCTATATTAATTTTGAGCATCTCCTTTGTTTTTATTTCTGCTGAAGGGCCTGTTCCACTCTGGGATCATTAAGCACCAAAGACATTAAATATGTAGAACTTATATGTAGAATTTATGGAGGAGCCTTTCTTGTACACAAACCTCACTCATTGGGGGCAGAGAAACAGTTTTTATTGTTGACTTATAAGCAAAAGTCATAGATGTACGATTCCTTGTAAAATATAAAGTTCAAATGCATCTGCTTTTGGTGTCTACAAATGCTTTAACGTAATCTGTTTCACACAATTACTTTCCGGAAAACATTACAGTAGCAAATCAATATCAGATGACTAGATATTTTTAGATCACACTTTTTGTAAGCCACTGGAATTTATAATCTGCCTTTCCCACATTGTTCTCTATTACTATAGAATTCCCTATTATAGAAAATTGACAATTTTTTTCATCATTACTATAGTTAAATAGCTGCTCCAAGGACTCTATTTATAAAACATGGAATCTGACATTCCCTCAAACATTACCTGGTGGGAATCAATTACTGCTGTTGAAACACCTTGACCTGGTTGATTCCCATATGAGAATTCCTAAAGTAATGTCTGATTCCATTTCATAAACAAATTACAAATTAATACATTTTGAAAACAATTTTCATAACTAGATTGATCATTTTTTCAAAATGCCCCTGGGCCAATCTTTGATTTCTTTATAGTCATTCTGTGCAGTGACACTTTGCTTATCCAGCTTTATCCTTTTGTATGTCATGCAGTTTATAGATTGCAATCTGGGTGTTTCTTGTTAGACTTTGCAGGGTAGAGTTTGGAATTTCTGCCCAAAATTCCTGAATAGGTTGCTTGGTATATTCAGGCATTGCCAGGTGTAAAGCAAAAGCATGGGTCAGGTGGGTACCCCATGTGTATTTTTATTAGTCTGAATTAAAATAAAGGTAAAATACTAATAGCTTGCTGAGAAAAAAAAGTGCAGAAGCATGATAAAAACCATATTAGTTATGTACAGCACATGTACAGTACAATAATTATTAGTTTAGTATAGAGCATGGTTAAAATCCTTGTCAAGTTTTTTTGCCAGTTTGTCTCAAGATACAAAATCAAATGAGATAAAAATCCAAAGTAAACTTTTTTCATACTGCTGTCATTGAAACTAATGCCCCAAATTTTTACATTTTATACATTTTTCTCTTCCAAAGATTTTGGTTACCCAGATAATCAAAAAGATGATTTTCACAGGTGAGAAAACAGGGAAAAATTAAACCCAAAATGGGTATTAAACTATACCCAGACTCAAACGCTAATATTAATTTTGCAAATGCTCCATCCAAAAGCTAATTTATGTTAGAGAACCCTGCATATACTTTGCAACAGCTACTTTTACCCCACCCCAAACATCCCTACTAGTAAGAATGAACAAAAAACATAAAGGAGCAGACCAGACTCAGGGTAAGGATTTAGATGTTTTTCACTGCAGAAATATTATTTAAATTGTAATCTGAAATTCAGGTTGTTGGGAGGAATCCAGAATTAAACCCACAGTGTTTTGGTGGGAGCAAACCAAATATTCTAATTTATTAAAAAAAAAAATCATGTGCTTTCAAATGTGAAAAATGTAGTTACTGTTGTTTAATCATATAGACACTCATCATAAGTATGTTCTGTGTATTTTACCTCACAACCACCAATAAAACTAGACTTTACAGACAGAATGTACAATTCTAGAGCAAGTTTAAATCTAATTGGTGAAACAGATGGCCTTTGTACTGATACATTGGCCTTGATTTATTAAAGCTTTCTAAGGCTGGAAAAGATACACTTTCATCAGTGAAGCTGGGTGATACAGAAAACATGAAATCTGGGCCAGGATTCATCAAATAGCAAATGACTTTGAAGAAATAAATTTCAAGTTTGCTGGATCGCACAGCTTCCCTGATAAAAAGTGTATCCTCTCCATGCCTTGGAGAGCTTTAATAAATCAGGTCCATTGCCACAAGTTGTCCTTAGACACATTAAAATACTAAATCAATTTGAATGTTATTCTTTGTGAAGGGTTACCTGCTCTGACTTTGTTCTACTACAGATTGATTCCATGCCTGGACTGCTTTAAAATGACCTTGCTCTTTAGTATCTATTGAAATGAATATGGTATATGTAAAAATTCAATAGGACCTCAAAATAACTATTGACAGAGAAATCATGAGACATAATGGCCCATACTCCATTCTGCTAATCAATATAGTAACATGGCAGCTAATAATTTCTACCTTGTAGAAAAATGAAGATAATTTAGGCAAAATCAAACCATAACTAGGAATTATTAAAAAAAAAAAGGCGGGCGACATGGCCGTTGTTATATATAATTTCATTAGAGGAATCTCTTATCTGTACTAAAGAAAAATCATTTTAAGGTTTATTATTAATATTACATCACTATTATTAATATTAACCAGTATTTATATAGCGCGAACATCTTATGCAGCAATTTACAAAGTCCCTTGTCATATCACTAACTGTCCCTCAAAGGTGCTTACAATCTAATTCATAGTCATATGTCATTAACAATTTTTTGAGAGAAAAGAATGAGTGATCTAAAAATGTACAGTATGCTAATGTTTTTTTGTCTATGTAGACTTTCATACGCATAAATGTAATTTTGGGAGGCTTTATTTGTACATTTTGCCACTGATCTGCTTTGCAGTGGTAATTGATGGTTCTGCTTAACCTTAAAAGTGCAAGGGTTTAATTCCATTTTGCCTGGAGGACAATATCTCTCTTATTCCCAAGCTTGGGAAAGACCCTTTCCTTTGATCTAACTTTCATTTGATCTCTCTTATCTAAGTCAATAAAAAATTGAGGCAATATGCTATCAAACAGTACTTCCTCCAGTTGATTCACCTGGATCAGCTGGGACTTAGCAAGTGGCGCAAAGTTAGGGACAATACTCTAAAAACTCTTTTCCTAATTCATCATGCACAAACACACCGCAATAGACACAAAAAAAGCATAGGACCAGCTGGCCTGTTCTTAAACATACTGTTATGCAATTGGATTTAGGCCCTAATTTCCTAATCATTGACCGTGGCCTGGGTTTAGACATAACAGATCACCTTCTCCTAGATTTGTTATTTGAAATGGCACTAAAAATGGCTGCCAAAAATGCCTTCAAAAAAGCTCATCTATGTATTCGTTTTACCATTAGGATAAAGAAATCTGTGGTATTGCCCACTGCTTACTGATTAGATTTAGAGTAATGGAAAACACAATATTTGTAATGTCATGGTAAATTCTGGTTAGACACTTTTCCAGGCTTTCAAGTGCTTGGTGGGGATCGCTTTTATTTTTCATTCATTGGTAAAAGAGGAAGGGAGTGGTCACATACTTGCTACTTATGGTAGTAAGCTAAGTGGCAAAAAAGCCAGCATGGTATGAAGCAAAAATCAGTATGACGCTCATTTTTAACCTCCCTAGCGGTAACCCCGAATGTGACTCGGGGTAGAAAAAAGTTGCTGAAAGTGGTAACCCTGAGTCACACTCCGGGTAGGTAACCCTATGGGAAGTAATAGTAAATACAGCCTTACCTGATCCGCCGGCGTCCCGCGTCGTCCATTGCCACGATCTCTGTCCTCTTCCTTCTTCCTCTGGCCGGCTTCTGCACCCGATGAGTCACCGGGGAGTTCCTGGTGACGTTGGTGTGTGTGTACGTTGCCGGCAGGGCAGGGAGGGAAATTCAAAATTCAATACAAAATAACTGTATTGAATGCAGTACATTGGATTTATATGTGTAAAAGCAGTACATCGTTTTCAAGAACATTTATTTTACAGTATATGTATTAGTATAAGTATAATATGTATTTTTTTTAAAAAAAATTTTAAATATATAGATTTTTTAATTTATTTAGTTTATTTTTTTTTTACATGATTTTGTGTGAAAAACAATGTACCGCTTTTAGACATAAAAAAACTGGAAAGAAATGAACCGCTAGGGAGGTTAAAAGACCCCCTCAATACCAAAGGGAATATGGACTGGTGTCAGCATAGCCAGAGACCACACACTAGCTGCACCTTTTTATTAGGTATTTCAGACTTCATGCCTATTGTAATTGTTTTTCTAGCCTTAGCCCTCCCCCTTATCACCAATTTACCGATTGTGGCTAATAAATGTGCAGTGCTTTTTTCGAAGGCATGTAATAAAATACTAAATATTTATGCTGACATTCATTTTAGATTAACCATTTCATTTTTTGTTATTAATTTTCCCAAAAACGCTGTGACTTCTTGTTTTTCCAATATATAGCTCAAATTATTAGACAAGCTAATTGTCCTACAGATCCTTACATAGGCTTTTCATGTATAATGAAGGCGACTGCAGAGATAACCTGACAGAGTGTCTTGGCCATTAGCCTACTATATTTTCATTTATTCAGTGAACATAACAACCTGCCCTAACTGATAAGGTTTAATTACCGTCTCTGCCGTAATGTGACCTCTAAAATCTTAACATGGGACTACTTAGCCTTAGCGTATGTTTCCAAAATAATTACAATAAATTAAAAACATAAGAGCCTACACAGATCTTCGTTTTTATACCTTGGCCTCCTCCAGTCTAGAACACAAGAACTTCAGCTGAGGTAATGGCTCATAAAATTAACTAATTTCATATTCCCTGTTTATCAACGAAAACTATTCAATTTATATAGGGATGAGTTTGTGGAGCCTGAGTGTATAGGAAGTGGGGGCTTCAAAATGCATAACATTCCATTTCCTTGCAGCTGTGGCCTTTCAGAGGTTTGTGGCCGTGCACAACTTCAAAGGGTACCCTAAAACCAGCCCTAAATGTGTTTCTTTTCTTTCTTTTTATCATCAAAGAACACTTTTTATCACAAAGAACATCAACAAAACTGCAGAAAGCGTTGGCATGAAAAAAAAGACCTAGTAAATATCTAATTGTATTGTTGGTTAGAACATTGTGGAATTGGACCCCACTGAGGTTTCAACTTCTTCTTTTGCCCCGTTGAGCATTGTTGCAAAGTCAGAGTAAATCTAAAATTGTGAGTTTTCACTGCATCTGGAATAGAGATAACATTTTTCAATAGGGACACATGATCTTTTGAAGATTCACATTTCATTATGTGTTCTATTTTAGGTGAAACTCTCCCCAATTGGACACAGGTAGTGGTTTTCTTTGGCTTAGAGGGGTTTTCTGTGGCTTAGATATAATGATGTATTTTAACCTTGTAACATTAAACTTACATACAATAATACATTAATATAGTCAGGATTACCAATTTTCATTATTTGTCATAGGGTTGGGGCAATCAAACTAGACAGCAAATCCAGAGAGGATTTTAGCAGTGGAGGTTGTTTAACGTCTTGTAGCCCGACACGTTTCCCCTATTGGCTTCTACAGTGGTATATAGACGTGTAATGTGAGTTTTCACTGGATCTGGAATAGAAATAACATCTTTCAATAGGGACACATGAATATTTGAAGATTCATATCTCATTTTGTGTTCTATTTTAGGTGAAACTCTCCCCAATTGGAGACAAGTAGTGGTTCCATTCTCTGCCCAATCTAAAAGTAAAAGGAAAGATTCTTAACTCTATATGCCTTTTTCTCTCATAATCATCAGTAGGAGCTTGCTTTAAACTTGCCCTTCTGTGTAATTACATAGGAATATAGTTTATCAATCTCACCTGTTTCAAAGAAAAGTTTATCCCAGCATTGTTTTGTAAGGAGCCAAAAATTAACAAAAATAAATAAAGTGGACAAAAGCTGATTTTTTAAAATTATTTTTAAATTTAAATTAATTATTTTTTTATTGGAAGTCAAGAAGATCCAGTGTATCTTGCCCTGAAAAGGGAGTGAATGACTGTCAGAATAATTGCACATGAGTGAGCCAGGTTTAGAGCTGCTTTATCAAAGTTAGTTACCTTACATGAAAGAGTAGGCAACCCTCTTATATCAGGTAAAAATGACCTTCCTATTTTTCGAGAGGGGGGAATTTAAAACCCAATCTTGGGCATGCACAGAAGGGGCTTTTTCTTCACTTCGAAAAAAGAAAATGTTTGCACAGTGAGATCAATTCCCTTTTTTACCCCATCTACCACAAGTGCGAGATGGGGTAACGTAGGCAGAAGGGTAGATATCTGCGCCTGGTGTGGAGGAGAATTCCAGGACAACGCAGGACGCAATCTAGAAAACCTCCGGGGTGAGTTTTTTTGTGGTTTACTTGCGCTTTAAGTACATGCAGGCACATGTCAAAACTCAAGTTTTTGCATAGCCATGGTTGGTTTCGTCAATGGTAGTTTTGGTAAATTGCAACATGGGACACGTAAGACACTAGAAAATAAACTATTACATACGCTTCAAAACAAGCAATCCCTGACATCTCTAGCTGCTGATGATAGGTTATTCTTTCCCAAAGATCCTCAAAGTTCACAACAAAGACAACTCTTAAGATATGTTTCAATAATTGTAAAACAGCTCAAGAATATTTGCTGGTCTTTTACAATAGAGCTGGCAGTCTGTCAATACCTATTCTCTTAGTTAAGTAATAACTAAGGTTTCAGTGAAATTAAAAAAAAATGTTCCCCAATGAAAAATTTTGGGTTGTAGAGAAAAGAAGAGGGGTTTTCTGTGGCTTAGATATAATTATGAATTTTAACACTGTAACATTAAACTTACATACAGGAATACATTAATATAGTGAGGATTACCAATTCTCATTATTTGTCTTGGGGTTGGGGTAATCAAACTAGACAGCAAATTGCTATTTCAGGGTAAATTAGAGAGGATTTTAGCTGTGGAGGTTGTTTAACGTCCTGTAGCCCGACGCATTTCCCCTGTTGGCTTCTACAGTGGTATATAGATGTGTAACGATTGAATCCTGGTAGCTTTCATTGAAGCTGAAAAATTGATGAGACACTTCATATAATGATATGCGCGGATGAAACTTGTCTTTTGAATCAGCCAAAATCAGAACTGAGGGTTAAATTTGTGAATACAGGATTTTTTAGATGGGTAATGTATGTTCTAGTTGGAATAGGTCAAGAAAAAACAGTGTAACCTAAAGGAGGATCAATGCAAGTATGATGAAGAAGCAGAATTAAATTTGGTGGTAAAAAGTGTGTGTGTGTGTATATGTGTGTGTGTGTGTGGGGGGGGGGGGGGGGGTGTTAGCTGCCACACTGCACCCTAAATGGAAAACCAAAAGATGTTCTCTTTTGAAGTTTTAAAATGGTAAGCTAAAGTGCAGGTTTCATTGAGAGAAGCAGAGCAACTAGCTGTCAGCCAAAGAATTTCCATAAGCAACTTTTAGGGGTGGCTAACCAACAAAATTTAAATAGTGGATTCCCCCAATGGGTATAAATACAGAGATGAATAAAGACTTACTTAAAAATGCATTTACTGCTTGTTCAGAATAAGTAAATAATTTATTATGCATCTGAGCACAGATTTGTTTTTAACATGCATATTGGTGCCATGGCAAAAACTGTATTTCTCAACAGTACAGGGCAAAGAGAACAATAGGAAAGGTATAATGGATATGCATTTTGTTACTTTTTAATATGATTTAAAGATATACCATCATAAAAACGCCTGCAGGTAGAAAATGCAGGTACAAACTTGTATCAAACTCTAAGACCCTATAAGAGAAAAAATTTACAATATCCAGTTGTAGCATTGTTTTAGACTACCTACTACTTCCCATAGTTCATCACTATAAAGAGGGGGGGTTAATTTAAAACAGAACTGAACTCGGTGGGTGGTGAGCTTCTGCGGTAATCAGCAAATATGCACAATACACTTGCTGATTATGGAACAGACTTTTCAGGCACCCCGCAGTGATGACAGGAGCAGGAACTGGTCATATGGCTGCATTCCAGGAAGTTGCCATCTTCGTTTGTGACTCAACAGAGAAATTTTAGGTCTACGATGATCACTTCAGTCATGGAATGTGTGCACAGAAGTTACGTTGTCTCCGGCACAACTCTGTAGACCAGCGGAAATCCAACCTTTCAGACCTCATCGACCACTAAATTCATATTCCTGAATCCCCCCAAAAAATAAAACAATCAATTGAGAATCGTTATTCTTGGAGTGGGGTGACTGTTGTAATCGTGGAAACAATACTGAAGAATACGGCTTGGCAAAAGTTGCCTCATACAAATAAAGACTACACTACCTTGTTTTCCCGTCTCTAGTACAGTTTGTGAATTTAGTGCAAAATAAAGGCAAAAACTGTCATTCAGAATAAAAGAATTGATTAGAATATTCCTTTTGTTTTATTATTAAAAAAACATAAAAATTGCAAATGATGTCCAAATTTTTCAAATTTTTTTTTAAAAATTGCAAATGATTTCTAAATTTTTCTGTTGGCTACCAAAATTTTTTTGCGGATCACCAGTGGCGACCGCTGCTGTAGACAATGGTGCTACATATGTACACTGCATAAAAAAGCCACCAGGAGCCAGGATTTTTTTTTGGCAAAGAAGATTTTGCAAGGCCATTTAGCTCTACCTCCTTTGACTTTTGTTTTTGCAGTTTCGGTCCACATTAAGAATGAAATGTCTCAATGACAAATGTTTTTGATCCAAGCAAAGTTTCCATACTCTTCCAAGAGAGTACTGTTTATGTGCAGACTTTTTTCTGTAGGCCCCAGTAGAGAAGCAATCACATGAACTAGATCTGAGGCTTGTACTCTTACAGTGTACTGTTATATAGTTCCATTTGTTTTGTTCTTTTTCTATATATTTATAGAATCATATTCTGCTCAAACAACCATAGTAGGGAAAATAAAAGCTTGTTTCTGTTGTACCAGATAAGTGTAAAACATATGTACATCTATTTCTAGATTCTTCGATAAGATGGGTATAAACCAAATGTCATTTTGCTGTGCTGTGTCCTGGCAGGGCTGCATTATAAACCACCAACTGAAACTACAAATGAAGGAGAAAATCTATATTTGATATCCCCTAATACTTAAACCAAAACGCCAGGCTTTTAGAAATAACCTTCCCTTTGTCAAATATTCATAATAGTGGTATAGTAGGAAACTTGTATGAATATTCATATTTTTAAATGTGCCATCACTACTCTTCTTTGAATCAAGATATATTTTTAAATTGGCTGGGACATTCGATTTGACAGTTTCTCTTAAAAACAAGTAACCCTTCAGGTTCCATGTTAGAAATGCTCAATTTAACTCTGGCTTAGCATAATTTTTCTTTTTGAAACCTAAGAGTCTGTAAAGCCTAGCAGCACATATTTAGGGCCAAAGGCAAGACATGTCCATCTTTAGCTGTCTTGCTTGCTGAGCCATGACCTTATCTGTGTTTTGCCTGAAACTAAGTATGGCGTGAGATACACAGTATTTTTAAACTGAACAGTCACAAACGTTTTGAATCTCCCTCTCAATTCTTCATTTTATGACGGAGACAATTTAACTCACATAGCAGCTACAGTGGGAAAAGGTCATGGATCCCTTTCCAAGCCATCAAAGTGACGAAGTGGGCGAAAGAACGAGCCGTTAAATGAAGAGTTGTGGTGTCACCACGAAGAGAAAAAGATCTATTTTCCCTCTAGATAAGAGTCTGGTCTCCTTTATTTCTGTGGCTTTCTCTCTCCACTCATGTCCTTTCTTTACAAGCTCTTATTTTTCTCTTTTCATCCTAAATATATTTGTGTGTCTTAGTTGCCAGGTAAACTGAACAAATCACTGTATCAATCAGGGGGAAATTAATCTGTTACCTGAATCAATCTGTAGTACAGGAGCTTCTTCCAGTCAAGGAATAGAATGTAAAAGTACCTGTACAGAAGGCAACAGGCTTCTGATAAATCTGAAATGCACATATGCCAGCTACCACTTTACATTTCCATTGAAAACAATGCATGTATTAACCAATGATATTCTAACTTGTCTAACAAACATCTTTATTAACCTGTCTTCTTAAAGCAAAAGGTATTTATCAATAAAGATTGGGTTTACTCCTTGGTTAGTATAGCAAGAATATCCCAATTCCATGATTACACAATGGGCAATGGATATATTGTATAATTTTATGTAAATATGTATGATGAATTGTTTATGATTACATTAAGTGTAATCTTAGCCATCAAAACCCCTTCTACTCTCGTTCTTTCTATATTTGTAGTTAGTAAGCCACGCAAATATTTTTTTTTTTCACTTATTGGCCAACTGTATATAGAAACCGGTTTATAACACATACATGTATATGTATATCTTCAGCTGGCATGCTGTTTTGACCAAATTGTGGCAAACCCCATAGTCTATGGAGGACTAATTTCTCATTCAACTCAGGCCATTGTAAAGGTTAATAAGCAAGTTGTTGTCAAACTAAAGGCAAGGGCAGTTAAGCACTGCCATGGAGGACGGGAACTAATGCCAAAATTAAAAAGAATAAAATGCCTTAAAAGCTGGATGTACTATGGGACACATATTATAGAGCACATCATTTATTCTATTCTTTATCTATACTATCAAGTTGAGAAAATGTTTCTTTTTTAGTAGATTTAGAAGTTACACGTGTTTGTTTTTTGAAGTAGTAATAAAACTACTACTACTACTCCTTTTTTGGTGATATAAACTGATCAGTATTTTAATAGGTTTCTTCCTGTTTTAGCCAATGTAAAAATATTCTGCTGCCCAGCTTCTATCAAATTTAGGGAGTTGCAACTGCAGATGGTACAGCATTCTAAAATTGGACACAACCTTTGTGGGAGAGTTGTCCAAAATGTATCAGAAACACAGAGGCCCTGATTCATTAAAGCTCTCCAAGGCTGGGGATAATACACTTTCACCAGTGAAGCTGGGTGATCCAGCAAATCTGGAATGGATTTCTTCAATGTCATTTGCTATTTGCTAGCAAATGCTTTGAATCCATCCCAGGTTTGTTGGATCACCCAGCTTCACTGGTGAAAGTGTATTATCCCCAGCCTTGGAGAGCTTTAATGAATCAGGGCCAGAGTGTTTAATTACAAGAACTAATAGACTGCATGCAATATAGCAGTGTAAACATTTCCAGCAGCTAGGCATTTCGATGAGCAAAACTAGGCCTAAATATACTAGGAATAAAAAACATTGGCAGGGTTTTATTTTAAGAATTACATTTTTTTTATGGTTTTTAAAGAATTTAGTATTTCATTCACAAAAGTAAGACACCCTATATTGATGAAGCTATGTTACTTGGTACTTGGCCTCCCCTCAGACCTCTATACATCAGTTGGTATTTGAAAGCTGCCTTGATGTTGACAAAATATTCCATTGTTGCTTTCAGCAACTTACAAAGCCCACAAGCAGAGGTTGCCACAGTGTCTGAACAGCCAGAAACTGCTCTGAAGTGGATCCAGAACACCGAATTTCTGCAGTTATCCCAGTAACTGACTGATATACTTCCAAATATATATATATATATATATATATATATATATATATATATATATATATGATACTGAATTAAATTTGGCATTTTTCTTTGCTAATCACATGAAATATGATTGGACTTGTTGGGACTTTTGTAAGTCAGGGGTGTTAATTTTTACATTTTTTTCTCTCTCTTCTCTCTTCTAGTCATATGACAGACCCCATTATATTTGTCAAGCAATGCTGTAAGGGATTCTGCATAGATATTCTTAAACGCCTATCAAAAACTATTGGCTTCACCTATGACCTCTATCTTGTGACAAATGGCAAGCATGGGAAGAAAATCGAAGGAGTTTGGAATGGAATGATTGGAGAGGTAATATTTATAGTCATCTAATAAAATGTTCAAATTATGATTAGGCTAGAATGATTAATTGAGAAAATTCATGTTTTATTTGTTCTGTTCATTAGTAAAAGCAGACCTGACAAATTACTGTTTCATTTATTCAGAAAAACAGTGCCAAGAGACTAAGAAAAGGAAGCGCAATGCCCAGTAACCCATGGAGTCCAATCACAACTTAATTCGACTATAGTAGAATAGGGGAAGGTTCACATTTGGCTTGGGATTGAGTGATTTTACGAGGTTCCCAGCCTGCAGCAATGGTTCTTAAAGAACCAATATCTGCTGATTTGACAGCTGGAAGCAGGGGGCAGTACAGCTTACTGCCACCCCTATTCATCCTTATGGATTTGCCCCAAGGAGACAATGCCATGTAGCATCTCCCGAGAAGCAATGGTTCCTGATTAGAGGAAACGTAAATGTACCACAACCTCACTGCAAGTGTGAACCTAGGCTAAATAGGAACTGGCTTATATGGCTACAGCTCTTCATACATCATCTTCATTACCAACCAATAATAGGGAAAAGCGTTGAAATGGGGTATAAGACCTCTCATCTATTGCTAATATGCTCCAAACAAAGCAGAACAATTAGAGTTTGCTAACCCTACTTTTTTTAATTAATAAGTAAGTACATTTCATTCCGACAATTTCATTTGTTCAAATGCCCTAGTTACCAAAAAACAAGGGCATTTAGACAAATACTGGCCTCCTGTTCTGTTCAGTATTTCTCAATACAGTTAATACAAATATTATACTTTAATCGTGAAGTAAATAGGTTTATCTTTTGCATCTATAATAATAGAACTTAATATTCCTTCAGGCAGCCCATTTTTAAACATCCAGTTTTGAAGTGTTTTTAATAATTGGAAAGGATATTCATAAGACACATTAACAAGGAACAATTCCTTCATGTGGAATTCATAATCATATTCTAGTTTTCCACTGGAGACCCATAGACACACACCTTTGATCTCTAGTATGGTCGGTAGCCCCTAAAGTGTATTGTATATGAAGGCTTTATGTAAATTTTACAATCCATTTTCAGATGGGTAAACTGCTTGTAAACTCGATCTGCATACAGTACGTGTATAAGGAAAAATAATTAGCGGCTTGTACGTATAATCTAATCAATGCATCATCACTCTGCCTTTCATTTCCTCTATGGAATTTAATGCATATATTTCTAGAAATAATATTCACACTGTTGAATGCATAGCATGAAGTGATATGAGATGTCAATCAAGCTGCTGAATAAAGGTTTCATTACAGCTCGTTCACCATATTCCTTAAAATAATGTTAACACACTGGGCTTCAAAAAATATTTTTGTGGTGTTGAATACTGATTGTTATTATACTGAGATGGAAAGTAAAATGTTTATATGGCTTTTACAACAGCACCAATAGTTATACAAATTTTGACTGATATATATACTTATTTATCATAGCTTTATGGTAACAAATAGTCTGCTAACAATGTGGCTGAAAAAGAGGCCATTAACGGTCTCTGCAGGTTAATTTTAAAATTCCAAATCAGTATAAATAGTTATAAATAGTTTTTATTTTGTGTATTATTTTTTGTATATCTAAAGGTTTTAGTTGATTGATTTGGCGAGCCAAAATTCGTACCCATCTTTAAAAATGGGGTACCTTCTTTCTTTCTAAGAATTAAGAATTTCTTTTATATTGCTAATAAATACGGCCAAAGTATTGTTTATCCATTTAAGATTTTTTCAAATTGTTATCTTTATTTCTACTAAAGAAAGTCACCTTCTCTGTTCATCCAAGTTGCATTGATATTAGGACAGATAAAAAATCAAAAAAGAGAGAAAATACTTTGGTTCAGTTAGTTTACTACTTGACCTTTTAAACATGGGTACATTTAATAAATAACTTTCAGGTCTTCAGGGAACCCCTGCTATAATTATTATATCCACAGATCACAGTACATTAGTGTAATGGTTATTGGGAAGAATGGCTCTTACTTTGCTGGCCAGTGGGAAGAATAAGTCACTCTTACAGATAGTCAAAAAGATTACTGGTGTCAGTTGGTGTCAGTGACCTGAGTGGCACAAATTGCTCATAGCTCAAGGAACCCCTATCAACATCTGAAGGAACCCTAGGGTTCCATGGAACCCTGGTTGAGAAAAACTGATTTAGTTTATAATGGGGTAGAGTCACCAAAGTAAGTCAAATATGATAAAAATCAATACAGTTATCTGTACAGAAAAATTGCTTATTAAAATATTCTAGATAACATGTTCCTAAAATATATGGAGTTCCCCATTGCAATACACTGTAATGCAAGACACATTCACCTTAAGACTTACCAAGACATCTAGCATGCATTTCTTTTTAGTCTTTGCAGCTAGAGCCTTGCTAAAGATGCATACGTATGGAATATTCCATTGCAGAATTCTGTATTGGGATGTACCACAATAACACAGGAGATATAGTTTGCTGTCTGTGGTTTACCATTCCCAGTGACCTTTTCATGCTTTTCACTTAACTCTGTTTGTGACTTCAGGGTTGGGGAGTTTTAAAAACCATGGACAACTTTATGCATTTGGCTCTCTGCTGTCACTTTGTATCACATCAGGCTGAACTTTAACGCCGTCAGTTTTAGAACTTTCGTTGCCATGAAAGCGGATAAGCTTTGATTTTATGTTTGTTGCTATTTAAAGCTAGTGTGTGTGTCGCCTTTATCTGTAAGAACATTTCCTGAGGTCATCTACATTCTTTCTTATTCCCTTGTCTCACTGAGAGATGTAGACAAGCTTGTCTGATTTTTGCTCCCTTGCCAGACACACCTATTAAGCGTATTGTTTTATTTATATTGCTTTGCATTTGGCTCTTAGTTCCAAGATGTTGTCTCCATGCAGCATAAGACAAACAAGAATACTGAAAAAGACAGGATTCCTAGATTTCCTCTACTTTGTCACTTGAAAATCATGTAGATTATAATATGTCAGCCTGACATATGGACATATCTATAGTCATAGATGCTTAAGGGCTGATCTAGGTGTTATGTGAATCAGTGTTACAAGAACAAAACCAGATAATGGTGTTAAAATAGAGCCATTGTATTAAAAAAAAAAACTCAGTAACATAGAAACATGTTAAAAAAAATGGGCCTTAGGCAAAGAAGTGGTTTTGATAGATGAGGATTTAAATAGGCAAAGAAAATGTGTGCCATTTGTATTGTTTGCACTGACATAGCCTCCCCATTAGACACCAACTCCCCTTGTGAAATAAGTCAGGTGCAAAACTTTGGCCAACTGCATACTGCACCTGATTTGCTATTAGAGAATAAAGGTTATAAATTGTCATCTTTAACATCCACTGGGTACCAACAGCTTTGTGCATGATTTAGCTTTGAGCTAACCTACCCTCCCAACCCTCTTTCTACAACACCCTTCCTTCGGCATTTTTTCTTTACCAACGTTAGGATCAATTTAGTCCTGCTTTTTTGTTCCTTATTACTGCTTGTGTCAGTATAGTGAACTGCCATATACTTTTAGTAGGGAAATCTACTGAGCCTTTTCAGAATCTGCATATGGCCTCTTGCAAGTTTATGCACTTTGCAATGTTACTGCACAGAGATAGCCAACGGTGCGAAAGATTTTGGCTGGAATGGACGAAAGCAAGCAGAAGGTTGTAGCTTTCCTACTAAGACAAGGCCAAAGTTGTTTTAGCGTAGATTTATTTAGGAGACCCATGGAGGCTGGGTAGGTGTTGTATATATTATTAAGGTTATAAAGGAAAAAAGTTATTGTAAGAGAGACTGCTACAGTGATATTTAGTTGCCTGACTGCCTAACCCTAATTGGAGCCGCTCCACCAGAACTGGTAGCTGATATGAACTTCTGCTTTTCCTTTTATGCATGCTTACTAAACAAATATTGAAGCCAGAAGAACCCTATAGCAATCAGTAAATTTTCTTTAGCTCCCATATTCCTCATAGAAGAGCTTATTTTACCTGACAGCTGTTTAAAAAGTTATCTGTTTCCAAATACATTTTACATTTTATTAACAGATAAGGATTTCTTTTAGTAGTTAGTTATTGAGTTATTTAGTTCTTTAAGTAGCAGTAGTTAAACTGATACATTTTTATTTGTATGGAATATGCAGTTTCATGTCAGAAAAATCTATTGGAAACATTATCCCCCCCCATATTTCCTGTAGTTATAATGCCTTAATGAGGACAGTCTGAGGAAATGGCTGAAAAATGATTTGCTTAGTTCTCCCTTAGTACAACCATACCATTTTGACAAAAAAAAAAAGAAAAAAATAAATATTTTTCATTTTATAAAAGGGTTAGACAGGCTTCTATAATGTAAAAAATTGGTGATAGGTCTGATTTATCTGTGTCTTTGAAATCTTTAGTTTTAACCAATTTTTAAATACTACTGAGTAAGGCATTCAGATTTGTCTACTTTATAAATATTACAATTCCGGTCATTTCCGAATTACAGGTGTAGGGTAATAACTCAATGTGAAATCCAGACTTCTAAACTAAATACAGTTATTGTGGAGCAGGAAAGAAAATAGGAGAATGAATTTGGCAATTATAGAAAACCATGAACTAATATATGTCCGAACAAAAAAGCAGTTTTAATGAGAATTCATTATAAAAAAACCGTTATAATTGCTTTATCTATTTTTGTCAAACTTTTGGGTTAGAGTTATTTATTAGATTTTTTTAAAGCCTCTAATTCAAGTTTATCGCCTCTTTTTACATGTAATAATTTAAATTATATATTGTTGAGCACAATGTAATTCTGATAATGTCCTATTACACTTGCTTTAATAATATTTTGCTAATAGGAATTTTGTAGCACTTGTATTTACTCTTCGTGGTGTGACAGACAGAAGTAAAGTCCCTACACTGAATGGAAGCCCACGCACGCCATATCATTAGATAACCTCTGTGGTACAAGTGATCCACTTCTGTAATTAGTTTTGGTCTGACATTATTTAATTAGCTTGCAAATGCAATGGTTCATTTACCTGCCTGAGATAGATGTGTAAATTCTAGGCTTATAAATCTCAGCTTGAACGCTTCACCTCTAGAGGAAAATTTTAGCAGCAGATTTACATATGATCTGTGACAGGAATATTTGGTTTTAATAAGCCTTTGAAAATATCCCAGGACTGGAAAATAGAATGGCATACCGGATCCGTCTGGCAGAGAGCTGGCTTCAATCACAAGCATAGGCAGATAATGGATGTTTAAGTTAATATTGAACAGAACCTTGGTGGTATTATTTCTTACAGTTAAAGTTGTATTAAAATAGTTCCTATGTTTCTCATCGTTTTTTGCTTAGTAAGTAAGATATTTCTCTACAGCATTCAATAGGTATCTAAGTTTGACACCAGAATATTCACTTACTCATAAAATGTGTCTGTGGCTCCCAAATGGTAACAAGCAAAACGTGAATATTCCAGCCAGGACTAATTTATAGTTCGCAGAACAAGATAGGTACTGAATGCTATTTATCAAGTTGTTTTTTTCTTTGTTATTCTTGCAACAACATCACAATTTTACTGTTATCCCTATATTTATGTATATTATTTATAGTCAAATCCTCGTAATATAGTCTAGGGCCAGTTTGGGGAGAACAAAATTCATGCGTGTCTAAGATGCAAAACATCGCCTCAAGTCAAAAGTGCAACTCACTGTGCCAACATAATGTCTCCTGTATTTACTATTGTATTGTTTAGATCAGAGGTCGTCAAACTCCAGCCTTTAGGCCAGATAAAGCAGGGCCAGTAGTCCGTTCCAGCCTAACGCCCACTAGTTTTTTAATGGTCGATCTGGCCTAATCCGGGCCAGCAGGGGTCGGCAACCCGTGGCAACCATGCGGCTCTTGAGTCTCCTTGTTGTGGCTCCCTTCCCTATTTATAATGGCTAGCGATAACACTTCCACCACCGAGGTAAGGGGACACTCCCTCTCTTCTGTATGCATTATGAAGGAGAGGGATTTCCCTTTAGGGACGTTCCTGGTGGGGACGGAGCTATGAGCGTGGGACTCAAGAGAGTCCCTCGCTGATAGGAGTCCCGTGTCCCACGTGTTCCCGGTTGCTTACAAGTGGGACATACGTGATGCAAAAGCAGTAACAGAGAGCCAGAAAAAAAATAGGTAAAGTAAGTTATATCAACTAATTTATTACTGCACAGTAATTATATAGCACCAGCATATTACACAGTGCTGTACAAAGTCATTAGTCATGTCACTAGCTGTCCCGCAAAGGGGCTTGCAGTCTAACGTCCCTAGTCATATGTCATCTAAGGTGAATAGTTTGGGGGAAGCCAATTAACTTAGCTGTATGTTTTTGGAATGTGGGAGGAAACTGATATACCCAGAGGAAGCCCAGAGTGCTAACCCCTGAGCCATTGATCTTGGGATAATGAATCATGATAAACATACATTTATAAAAATAAGTATATTATTATATGAATTGGATTAATTTGATCACGATCACATTGAATTTTTTAAAAGTAACATTTTCTTTTAAACAAAATTAGTATTTTCTTGTCATTAAGTATATTATTGCACAAAGCACATATAAACTCCCATTCCAAGAAAAAAATGCTTTGAACCTGTTCTAATAATGGTTATTTAATAATTTAAAGTTTGTTTATATATTATTTTGTTTTTATTTTTTTATTTTTTATTTTTATTTCAACTCCTCATGATTAAAACCTTATATTGTATATGTCTCTAAGAACATGCAACATCATGTTTCCTATTGATTGTACTGTATTTTTAAATTTTTAAATAAAAACCCTTTCCTTGGACATTGGCCTTCTGGCCTAGTATGCCTTCTTGACCTCCTCAAATGGCCTAGTAGTCCAAAAAGTTTGCTGACCCCTGGTTTTGATAAAAACGCCTAAAAGCATCCCACAGAAAGAAATAGTGTAAAAATTATAAAAACTTCAAAGATTAAAAAAAAGCCCACTCAAAATAATCCAAAGATCAAAAGAATGGCCTTGGATGATCAGGATGACCTTTACTTTTATTTCAACTCAAGCATCAACAACATATGCAAGCCATTTTATTTCTTTTAGGGAAAGTATTACACCGAGGAACAATTTTGAACAATTTTTTTGTTGACTTCAATTTTTAGGCTTATTTACACTAAAATAGGTATGCTGATTCTAAAAGTGCAGTTAGTTTTCTTCTATCACGTTAGGTTTTTTCTCTACCGCGTATAATAATGTGATTACTGTAGCATGAATTTGTATAGGCTATTAACTTACACGCAAGACAGTGTGGTCAGAGGTTGTGCGCTGCTCTACATAGTGCAAAAGCAAAATTTATTATTCTACTTGCATACGTATTTCCCTACTTTCAGATCCTGTCTGGCTCTGCTGTTTCTTGTGGTAAGTGCCTAAACAACCCTGATTCATTTTGTTATATCTGTGGCAGTTTCACCATTCCCCGTCAAAGGGTGAATATCAGCACATTTGTAGAGCAAGCCTATTTAGAACCCTTTAAAAGTAGTAATTACCATCTATAAATTACTTTTTGTCCAGCACTGGGATACAGACAATGTATACAGTTGAGTAAAGGAAAACCAGAAGAGGTAATGAGAACTATATACCAGTGGAAAAGAAAGGCCCAGAAGCCTGTGAGGGGAGGGAGCTAGGCTTTGGCCAAAATGACTAGGTGGGAAGGCTGAACCAGGCAGGTTGTTGTTATAGGGGGAGAGGGGATGATTGTCGGGGAGTTACAATAAGGACAAGATAGAGATAAGTAGATAAAGTAAATAGTGGGTGAAGAATAAGAGATTAACCCCCTAAGGGGTGTTCCCGAGTGTGACTCGGGGCCGGAAAAATTGCAAAAAGCGGTAATCCCGAGTCACACTCGGGGTACCTTTGGGGGTCCCCCTTACCTGATCCCCGCGGTCCAGCGGCGATCGCAGGATCCCTCTGCGATGGCGGGGCACTTCTCCGTCGGGGGGCGTGGCCGGGCGGGAAATTTAAAAGCAGATTACGGAGTAATCTGCTTTTAAATAATAAATAAATATAATTATCATACCTGGGAGTTAATCCTAAGAATTACAAGCCCACAATATAAACAAAAATTTCTATGCAAAAAAAATAGGATCACTTTTTGCATCAAAAAATTACAGAATTAGAACGCTAGGGGGGTTAAGGAAAAGGGGTTAGGAAGTGAGGTTAGAGCTCTGGACACTTGGGAAAAAGATTTTCACCCTCTCGCTCTGTATTCTGAAAATGGGGAGTTCTGGCAGGTCCTCGAGGGCAGTGTGTTGGTAAGGTGGAGAATGTGTGGACAGCCATCTATAGTATGGTGTCTCCAAAATTGGGCAATTGGTCTGTTAATGGGTGTTAATTGTTGGAGATTGTATGCATGATAGATATAGTTCCAGAGGTGGAGGAGTTGCGCCTGGGACCTGGGTATATAAATTAGAGGCACAGATGGCTAGTTATTTGTGGCAAAGGAGTTAATGTCATTGAGGACGTGCAACCTAATTGGAGTGAATAACTTGGTTTAATAAGCTGTTATATGGTTGTAATATTAAAGTGTTATAAGTTTTGTAATGACAGTATGATAAAATGTTTTAGGAAAGTGAAATAAACGTCCAAAAAGCCATTTGAACAATACCTGCACGTGAATTTATTGATCTGGGTGAAAGTAAAGGGGGAAGGGGTGGGGCTGTTAAGGTAAAAGGCTCTGACATACCACAGTCATGTACAAAAAGTATGGTTTAGACTGCTAAACTTTGCCCTAGTAACGTTTTCTACTTTTATTGTCCTCCCACCCATGTATAACATTTATTCATAATTCATTTGTTCATAAATAAAGAACTGTATATTTACAGTGTTATTTAAAAAGCACTAATACTTTGCAAGTGCAATAACCTAAACAAGCCAATCAGATTCCAGTTTACTATAGTCACACCAATGAAATATAAGCTCCAGTAGGCTGCACAGCATAACTAAATTTAAAAGAAAGCACTTACCTTTAATCCTGCAGATCCATCGGAAGGTTTCTTGCGTTGTCCTGGTATCTGTCTTCAGCCCAGCACAGAGGAACAGGTTCCGACATTTGACACTTCTCCCTTCTTCCGGGTTCTTCTTCCTACGTCACCCGATCTTGCAATGCACATGTGCAAGATTGGGTGACGTAGATGGGGAAAAAGATTGGTGATCTCACTGCGCATGCGTAAGATCGGCAATTTTTTTCTTACAATAAGGAAAGGGCTCCTTCTGTGCATGCCCTGTTCTCGGAGCAGCCAAGAGCCTTCTGGGATGCGTGACGTAGGTATCCCGGGAGGCTTTGCCCTTTCATTCTTTAAAAAAAAAAATACAATTTTTACTTTAAATAAAAGGGTTGTCTACATTTTTATGTAAAATACAAATTTTGAGTTTAGGTCCGCCTTAAGTAAAAATTTATCTATTTCATGGCTGATCATGATAGTATATTAGCATAATTTTATGAACATAAAGAATGCAAAACATTTCAATTTCTATCTTCCTTGAGTAAAAGCCTCCTCCAGTAAAACTTGGTTGATTTCCCAATAGTTGCATTTTTTTCATCTTAATTCCGTTTTGTATCCCAACAGGTATTTTACCAGCGTGCTGACATGGCCATTGGTTCTCTTACCATAAATGAAGAACGATCTGAGATTATCGACTTTTCAGTACCATTTGTGGAAACAGGAATTAGTGTAATGGTCTCTAGGAGCAACGGGACTGTGTCCCCATCAGCATTTTTAGGTAAATGCAAAACATAATATATAAAAATATATTTTTATGCTTTTGTTGCAATCTTTTATTTTTGGTGATTTAAGTATTCTTTAACACAGGTCAACGTGTCATTTTCATCAGATATAATTTAATATGGGCTTTGTAGTATTTTTAATGCGGATTTTAAATCTTTGTTCAGTTTTTCTCTAGCCTGTCTAGTTTTTGTGATGCAGCTAGTTATATATTACCACAGAACTTAAAAAGATATACAAATTATATTTCGGCTGTCTACTTGTAACCAGGATAGATCTTGGGGTCCACATGTCATCTGTACCAGTTGTTCCAACAGACTGCGTGACTGGCTAAATTGGCATAAAGCAGCAATGCCATTTGCAATCCCAATGGTGTGGAGAGAACCGCAAGACCATTATTATTATACAGTATTTATATAGCACCATCATATTACGCAGCGCTGTACAGAGTCCATAGTTGTGTCACTAACTGTCCCTCAAAGGAGCTCACAATCTAACGTCCCTACTATAGTCATATGTCATTAATGTAGTCTAGGTCAATTTTTTAGGGGGAAGCCAATGAACCTAACTGCATGTTTTTGGGATGTGGGAGGAAACCGGAGTACCCGGAGGAAACCCACGCAGACACGGAGAGAACCTGCAAACTCCATGCAGATAGTGTCCTGGCTGGGATTTGAACCTAGGACCTAGCGCTGCAAAGGCCAGAGTGCTAACCCCTGAGCCATCGTGCTGCCCACCATCTAATCGACTGCTTTTTTTGCCACATCAACAAAAGTGGATTCTCAGGTAAAACTAATCAAAAAATTGTATATCCCAGCCTCAATTCTGCAATCAGGCCTATTCCTCATGATGATTCATTGCCAGTTTCGGTACTGCCACATGATGGACTTGCTTCTGTAGAAGGTGATGAGGAATGCGCTGGAGTTGCAGCCAGTTACAACCCCGAATCATCTGATCCCGACTACTTGGCCGATGAATATTCAGAACCAGAGACCTTTACACAAGCAGAGCTGAATGATCTTGTTCGTGATCTAAATCTCTCCAAAGACAAAGCAGAACTTCTTGCTTCAAGGCTTAAACAGAAGCACTTGCTTGCAAAGGGTGTAACTGTAACTCACTACTGAAATTGAAATCCATCCATCTGAATGGTGTATCTTTATTGATTCCTCTAAAAGAAGCTTGAAAGCAGTCTTACTGCATAATGGTACTTCCAAACCAAGTTTACCGAATGCCCATTCTGTTAACCTAAAAGAGTCCTGTGACAACATGAAGTTACTACTTGAAACAATTCAATATAAAACACACCAGTGGAACATCTGTGGGGATCTAAAGGTCATTGGCTTGCTGATGGGAATGCAAGGAGGATTCACAAAATATTGCTGTTTTTTATGCCTGTGGGACAGCCAATCTACGGAAGACCGTTATGTCAAGCGTGATTGGCTACCAAGAGATACCTATAATCCCATAACAAGCACTGTCAAGTTTATGCCTCTGGTTGATCCACATAAAATATTTCTGACACCTCTGCATATCAGGTTAGGCACGATGAAGAACCTTGTAAAGGACATGGCTAAATCAAACTCCATGGGTTTTCAGTACCTTGTTGAGAAGTTTCCAAACATAAGCACTGCAAAAATGAAGTAAGGGATATTTATGGGGCCACAGATCAAGTCTGTTTTGCAGGAAGATGTTTTCAAACAATCTCTCTCAGCAGCTGAGCTGGAAGCTTGGGATGCATTTAAGTGGCTGTGTGAAAATTTCCTGGGCAACCATGAGTCTCCTGCATACAAGAAATGAGTTCAGAATCTGCTTGATTCATACCAGAAGCTGGGTTGTCGCATGTAAAAAAATACTTTTCTTGCACTCACATCTAGAATTCTTCTTGGGAAATCTTGGTATGGTGAGTGACTAACAAGGAGAACGTTTTCACCAGGACATTCAGTTATTGGAGTACTGCTATCAAGGTTTCTGGAACGAAAGTATGGTGGCTGACTACTGCTGGATGCTGTACCGTGACAATCCAGGCAAAGGATACACAAGAAAATCATTCTCTAAACATTTTTAAAAAAACAATGGTACCTGACTGACACTGTTCAGTAGATCTATAGCACAGTGTGCCTAATTTTACTTCACACTGAAGATGTATTAACATTCACTTCAATGGTGCTTATGTTTTAGTACAAAATACGTGCACATACAATGTTAACTATAATAGTACTCATAACTCATGAAATGTACATGTTAGGGAAACTAATAACAGATCTGAAATTTGCTCAAAAAACTAATTTAGAAAACTTTGATGTGGTTTCTGATGATTATTAAAACTAATTTTTTGTTGACCTGTGTAATTAACAAAGCGAACGGTTATAAAAAGATACAATAAATTATGTGTTTTCTAGCCAAGAGATGTACAAAATAGCTATTTATAAAAACCTCCACTTGCTATCTTTTTTCCAGTGGGGAAATTCATCACCCTCACCCAATTCATTTCTTTTCCAGAGATGCAAGAAATCCCTCATTTGCACAGAAACAAGTGGCCTATGTAAAGATTTCTCGTCTCTTCTGTTTTGTAACTGGAAAGTCTAAAAAGAGCTGTAAATTTCTGCTCTGGTGACAATAGTTACCAGAACAAATAGGAGAGAGTGGATTCCCCAACAGATAAAGTCCTGACAAGCATTTTAACACATTGACATTGATTTTTCATGCCTATTTGAAAGGCTTATTTAAATAGGAGCTCTCTTGTTCCTTCTAGATCCTCTGTCTATTTAAATGTCCCCAAAAAGGTGCGCTTGAAAAAATGTGTTTTTTCTGTGCTTTTCCAGTGGCTTTCATTTGTGTAATTTAAAAGCAACATACAGTACATCAAAACTGTTGTGGCAACCTGTAAGGAATAGACAGTGAAGAAAAGAGTGGTAAAGGAACAGGAGAGGGCAACTAAAGCCTTTGTTTGGGCAGTCTACTTTTTGATTAAATTTGCAAAACCGCCATGTACCTTTAAAGTTTTACTATACTTCAAATAGAGTACAGTTATCCTAACTTCCCAGCCCCAACAAAGTAGCATGTCTGTACCAGACACATATGCCTACCTATGTACATATCATGGCTGCAGATTGCTGTGATTTTTATTTATCTCACAGTCAAAATTATTTTGCTACTACCTATGCCTGCTTAGTTAATCCCTATAGACAGGTCAGTAGGAAGAAAATGTGGTATATTGTTGGCCTGACAAAATTACAGATAGCCAAAAAGATCATTGGTATCTGTTAAACTGAGAGTCACAAACTGCTCAACGAACCTCTAGCTAATGCTCGAGGATCTCTAGGGCTCCAGGGAACCCTGGTTGAGAAACATTGTTATAGACTAATATGGGCTGTCATCCAATATAAGTGACACTCAGAAGACAGCCCATAAAAGTCTATGGGTATCAGTCAGCAGAAATTTGGGGAGAATTTCTGGCAACTCACAGCTATAAAAGTAGGGTAAATATGCATTTAGGGTTAGGGGTAAGGAGTTTTTCTTTTGACGAAAGGAGAGAGGGTTGGATAGTTTACCATCGATGTACACCCATGAAAAGAAAATTTGTTTGTGATTTCTAATTTGTTTTTTTCCCCATCTGCTGAGAAAACAATGCAACAAGCCATGTGAGATAGAAATTAACCCAGAATATAATTAAACCTAATGAGTGTATCAAAATAATTGCATTTAACAGATGTGATATAAATATTTTATTAATGTGTCGCTTTATTATTATTATCGTTTAATGTAACCATAAAAAACTGATTGCATTTAAATGCAACTATGTACATGTAGATATGTCACAGATTTGAAAATAAAAAACAGCTAAATACATGTGTTTTTAGATGTATACTTTTTATGTTTTGCTGTATATTACAAATTACTATAAAGCTGTTTTTCCCTAAACGACCTTTGGAGAGTTTATTTAAATAGACCCATGGGAACGTGAAAATAGCACTTTGCATTAGGATACCACTGGGTCATGAATGTAACATAAAGTCATATTTATGGATAATTAAGAGCTAGCCGGCAGCAGGAGCTTCCAATTATGTGGTTTCCACCATTTCCCACTAGAAATATTTATATCTTTACAGCCATTTATTTTTAAGGCGATTTCAACCACTTTTAACTTGCTTTCAATCAAAACAGTGTTTGAATTGGACAACACAACTTATTGATAATATGTGAATTTAATACGGGAAGTATATTTTATCTGTTTAGTTGTTACAGCAATGGGAAATTGCCCAAAAAGTATAGACATTGCTAGGAATTATGATCAATTGCAGGCACTCGGTGCTACTGACATTGCCCTGAAGGAAGGATAGTAAGAGATGTGTGTGTGGGGAGAATGTTACTTACTTCAACTCCATCCTGGATTACCCAGCTTCACTGATTAAAGTGTATTCTCTCCAACCTTGAAGAACTTTATTAAATCAGGGCCAATTTTGGGGCCTCGATTATGAGTTGTGCTGTATTTGGAGGTTTTACTGTATCCCATTTTAGATTTGAATTCCTCTCTCAATTTTAATTACTGCTTTATTCAAGGATGAATTCATTCTATGGGGAGACCCTATCTATCAAACCTTCATCTGGTTGATAGGATGCGCAGGTAATTTTCCCCAGTGATACACAGACAGCAAAAAAAAACTTGACATTGGTCTACCACTTTCCTACTTTATCCAAAACAGAAAAGTGTTGGATGTATATAAACTTTAAAGAGGAACTGAACTGTGGAAACTGTGTTTAAAAAAGCCATGCAGAGGGTGAAGGACTAGTTCCCCATTATTGCCTTTGCTCTTCCTGTGGAAGATATTTATCCCATTAGGGATTTACCATACCTTGTTTCCCACTGTGTGGAGGTGGCCATATTGAAAAAGTTAGGAATTTGTATTTTGATGTCAGATTCTCCAGTATGGAAATCAGTAAGTCGTGCTGTAGGGACATCACTAATATCACTGCAATTCTCCTTGGACTAACATTCAGAGGTAGCAATGCCTTAGATCTTACACAGCAGAGATACAGTCATTAGAATTTGGGTACACACTTGCCTAGACACCTTTGTAAGTCCGGTAGTGCTCTGCTATTTTGTGAGAATTCAAGACAAAAGGTGTATTTCTAGGGGTTTTGCTTAAGCATAATTATTGTATCTATAATATAACATACAGTGATACTTCGGGTAATGAGTGACCCTGCTAATTAATTTTTCAGCCAACAAAGAATTTTTGCCGCTCATGAAGATGGACTCAACGAACAAATGCATTTTTGGATGTGCGATAGCTGTATTGAGCTTTATTTTAGTTTTTTTTCGGCTAATGAAGATTTAGGTCTGATTCAAAACAAATTATCTTTGTTAGCCGAGGTATCACTGTATTTATATCTATAATATATACATATTATATCTATAATTATTATAACAATAAACAATCCTAATTTTTTAAATGTGGTTCAACTTTATTTGCTGAGGAAAGGGGTTAACATTAAGAGCTGCCTTTAGATGTCAAGTATTATGGGAGAATGATACCTCCTGCTATCAAATACCTCCTGCTATCAAATAACAATTTCAAACCAATCATTGTGGTTCCCAACTATAAAAGCACCATGGCACCCAATTGTGTCAATCATATAAGCTTTGTTTTTAAAGTAAGTGTATATTTTTGGAATACACAACAAATGTACAAATTTAGTATTTACAAGATATCTCTTACAAAACAAAATAAATCAATAAAAGCACAAAAAAACGATTAACACATAATAGTCATGGAAGAATTAAGTTTGAAGTAGCTCTAATCCCCTACTGAATGATATTTACTTTTCCAGAAAACTGTTAATCATAAACAAATGTCATACCTATTTTCTTTTAGAAAAGAGTTTTCAGAGAGAAAAGATTTTTTTTCAACATTTGTGTCTTTCAATGCTGCTAATCTTTTCCAGCATCATTCACCATCTTCCTACCTAAAAAATATCGCTTCTACCAAGATGGTGGCCCCCACAAAGAGACACACTGCAGACCAAGGCTTGGTGGGTAAATAATGAAAAAATTAGCCTATATATATTTTTGTGCAATATCCAGTAGCACATTTGGGATATTTATTGTAAATACTGCATCTTCTCTTTGAATAGCAAAATTAAATGTGACTAGCTAAGCACATTCTATCGGCATATTGGGCTTTGTAAACATGATTATTTTTCTCATTCACTTTGTATTAAATATCAGACTGTAGAATGTTGTTATAGTTAGAGTCACATAACATATCACTTTGCGATATGTCTCTAGCATTACTTATGCAATACTGACCTTTATTTTTAATCAAATCTATTTGAAAAGGAAAAAAAATCCTTAATATCAGCCTCCAGCAGGCAATAAGTGCTCTCTATAACACATAAATATCTAGAGAGCTTGTGGCATACTCCTGGAGTTTAATACAAGTTACAGGAATATAAAATGAGGCACTAAGCACTCTTATGATGAAAAATAATGTCACTCCAGATAATCTTGCTGCTTACGAGCATGTCTCATCTTTATAGCGAGCACAACAAGACAGCAAAGCTTGCTAGAAATGCTGGAGAGTGAACAGGTTTGCGTATTTTCCAATCTAACCAAGATAATTAATTTGCAACAGCAATGTCCTCTTCACAACTAAATAGTTCTACATAACAGTATTATTTATAACTAGAACAATAAAAATCCTAAATCGATTAACAATGACAATAAAACATTTATTAAATTCATATATATATATACTGTAAAATAAATACATTTAATAAAAGATAAAGATCTAAATTATTCTACTTATATTGGGTCTCAAACAAGTATGGTCTGTTCCCACGAGTGCATTGTAATAACGCACCAGTTTACAGCCATAAATGTAAGTGTGTTTAAGAATGCAAATACATTAGTAATCAGGACGTTCCTTATATCTGAAAGGAACAGGTGGTGTCCTTGTTGCAATAAATCACACCTTACTGTCTGATCAATGCCTTCTTTTCAAACACATGAAGCTGCAAATGCAGAGAAAAAGGAAGAAGATGGTGGCACCCGCGAGGGATTGGGGACTGGTAAGTATATTTAAAAAAATTGCCTTCAGGCAGGTAAGTTTTTTTATTGCAGAAAGGACATTGTCTATCACCTTCTGCAATAAAGAACCACAGTTTTTTTTTTAAATTAGGGTTGTGCTCCACTTTAACAAGCACCCCAAATACCCCTTACAAGTGCCACTGTAGCATATTGTATTGTTATCAGTTTCAGAATCCTTACTGTTTCTTTATGCCCATAATATAGGATCATAATCCGTAACCCCCCAGGTCCACATTTCAGCCATAATACCCCCATGCCATAATTCATATTCCCCAGGTCCACATTCAAGCCATAAAACCCCATGCCATAATTCATAGCCCCCAGATACACATTCAAACCATAGGACCCCCTTGCCATATTCCATAACCACCAACCCTAGGCCTACATTCGAGCCAAAACCTCCCCTCAAAATGACATAATCTTGAATCTTGAACAGGTCCATCACATCACGCCATTCATCCCTCATGCCATAATCCACACAACCCCCAGATACACAAAGGAGTTTTGACAAAGCCATGCCATAATCCAACCATGATCCCAGCCAGGTCCAGGTAGGGATGAGGAGGAAAAATGCTGCTGCCACCAAAGTTTTCAATTCCAACTGCCAAATTCTCTTGACACTGTTTGGTATGGGTGGATTTTGTTACATTATTGTGCATGGCAGCTTACTAGAACACCAAACTGATAAGTTGCTTGTCACTTTTCAATTTTAATTTTCTAGTACGCTCACGAAACCCTCGATAACATTTGCATTCTAAATGTGAAGTCAATTACTCTGTATATTGCTATATTCTGATTCTGATATATTGCTATGTCTGTAAAAAGTAATTATGCCGCCCAGTGCTTGCATCATGGCACAAGTCAGGTTTTCCTGCTGTTGTCTGTTGCATTTAGCGATATATAAATAGCCATAAATGCTATGCTTAGTGAGCTGAATAATGAGAGATTAAGGAGTTAGGAAAATATGTTGGTCTATACTTACCACACTTTCAAAGTGATTTTGGAATTCAATGAAGACTGTTCCATAGACACCAGTGATGCCAAGACTACAATTCCTGGCATTACTTGCGTCTATAGAACAGTCCAAAGTGGAACCATGCATAGGCAGAGAGCTGTTCCATAGACGCGAGTGATGCCGAGACTACTATTCCCAGAATTACTTGCGTCTATAGAACAGTCAATAGAATAGAACAATAATGCGGGGCCACGCATAGGCCGCTGGTCTATAGAGGCGAGTGATGCCAGGAATTGTAGTAGCGGCATCACTTGCTGCAATACGTAGTAGCGGGTGGGCGGGCCAGATGTAATTCATTTCCAGAATTCTTTGAGGGGACAAAAAAAAGGACCTTGCGGGCAGGAGATTGACATCCCTGCCATAATTCATCATCCAAAAATTAAAAGGATTATTCTTCATTACTGGATAGTGATATGCAAATCTTTCCTTTTTGCCCCAGTGACCAACTGTACATGTAGAAATGTAGGTTTGTGGTAGAACGTGGAGCCATTTATATAAAATCTATTTTAGGCTTTTTAACCATTCTCAATAGAGTGTATGAACACTGGGGCTTTGGGTTTAATGAAAAAATAAAACCATGAAGAATCTGATGAAAATGAATAAAATGAATCAAGAAGCTTTCCTTTATCCACCATTTATTGTAATACAATATACAACAATAATGATGGACTTCACAGTTAGCACAATTTAATCTGGACATTCAAACTAGGAGGCCCGATTTCAGTTCTAGCTTTTGAAAACATATTGAATTTTCATGTTCATACTTTATTCATACATGAATAAAATATAGTTTCTGAATTGGATATTACATTTCTAGAATGATTTGAGTTGAAAACATTTACATCAATTTTTAAAATACCGTTTTGTGGAAATGACAATATATTGGTATTGAGTGCAGTATTTTTGGAGTTGTTATATTATCTTTGTTTAAGCAAATGCACTGGCAGTTCCAACAGCCTTAAAGAATATTTTTTAGCTGAACAATGTAAAACTATCCAAACAAAAGGCATTGATGCTAAAACACTGTTTTGTAAACTTTATTATGTTCACATTGGAAGATATACCTTCAACCTGGTAAGTACAGGCCATAGATGAGGTGTGATTCTTTAAAGGAACCCTTGACTTTTAAGTGTAGTAGTGTTCCGCATCGTCCTGTTATCCGTCTTGGGCTGGTGCAGATGGAGCCGACATCTTCTCCTCTCTTCTGCTGCGTTCTTCTTCCTACATCACCTGTCCTCACACTGTGCAGGAGCGAGATCAGATGACGTAAATTGGGAAAAATCTTTGCTCCAATTCATTGCCTAGGAAATTATGAATTAAGGGGGCAGTGCTGCACCCTTTTTTAAAATCGCAAACCAACAAAATTTTTACTTTTAATAAAAGGGTTGTCCACCCTTTTATGTAAAATTAAAATTTTTAGTTTAGGTAGGCTTTAATTTCAGAGTGAAGTGCTTAATTAATTTGATGGGGGTGTTTGAAAGGTGGGGTATAACTGCTTGTGCCCACTTTTCCCTTCTCACTATCTTGGCACTCTGCGTGGCTAAAAGAAATACAGGAAGTGCAAATATTAGAACAAAAGGTATACAAGAAATGAAGAGACAATGAAAGAAACAGAATAGTCCCTACCACAATTCACCAAAACCTCTAGCCCTCCCACCATTCTGTAACTGCTTTCATTGCTTAAAGAAGCACAGAGGCCCTGATTTACTAAAGTTGTCCAAGGCTGGAGAGAATACACTTTTATCAGTGAAGCTGGGTAATCCAAGAAATCCTGGAATGGATTTCATAAAAGTCATTAGCTGTTTGGTAGCAAATGTTTTCAATCCTGGACCATATCCATTTCAGGTTTGCTGGATCACCCAGCTTCACTGATAAAAGCGTTTTCTCTCCGGCCTTGGAGAACTTTATTAAATCAGGGCCAGAGACCCAATGGTAACATCATTGTTTCTGAAATAAATTATATAATGAAAATGGAAAGGTTTTGATTAAAAATATAATTAGCATGTTAATGAAGGAGGAAAGACGGAACCAGGGAAGGCAAAATTTAAACAGATTAAACTTCAACTTGATTCAAAATTTTCTGTGTATCAAACTCTTTCATTGGAGATTCAATATTTAAATCACAAAATCATTTTTTTCTATAGTTTAAAAGTTTGTTTGAATAGCTGTCTTTAAATTTAGGACAAGCACCCGCAAATATAATTACAACGGGATTGTTGCTTGATTCTAGAACTTAGTAAATGTGATGTTGCCAGAAAAATTTCTAAACAGAGAAGCAGAAAGCCATTGAAGCTCAAAACTCAATTTATCAGCCTTATCTGCTGAAGGTAGTGACCATACAGGAATTAAAGGAAATCTCACTAACTAATAGGATAGGTTTACGATCCATTTTAATGCTACTAAAAATGTTTTAATGCTGTTTGAGAAAGCAATAAACTCATGAGTGGGGTAGTTGGGAGAGGGACCATATTGCCAATGTAGCCAGGTCAAAACTTCACCATCCCTTTAACAACTTGGTATTAAAAATTACATCAAACACGTGTATAGGATTTATTGGCTTTTTTAAATCCTACACGAGTGTTAGATGTAATTCAGCTCTTTATTACCCAATTAAAACTTCACACCAGAACAACTAAAAGATATTCAATGATCCATAAACCTATAAAGTTTAAAACAAACACCATCTATAGTAACCAACTCTGTATATATTTAAGATAGACAGTGCCTCAAATGCAATTACACAAATCTAACCCCAGGTACATTATCCTTTAAACCACAGTAGGTCATTACCTACTAAATGACAAAAGAGGGATGACAAAAGTAGGTCCCTATTAGTTTCCATGACCAAGATAAAATTCTTTTTCAACCCACACAATGCTTCCATGATTAACACAATTATACAACATAACAGAAAAAAAGGCCGGGTGGAGAAGCTTTACCTGAATGCCTCTCAAAATCCAACTGAAAACGTTCCACTACACCAATTAGATTTAATTTGAAAGACCCAACCTCTGCCAAACTGATCCATTCTACCCTGTAAGCGCTACTTGTAAAATCACACATCTAGATACTTTTTTCCTGTTTGTTATCATGTCACCCATTTTACCTAGGCATGTAGACCCTGCACCTATGTCTTGTGTATTCTTTGCTCTGGGCCTATCTTTACTGAAGTTATACATTAGATAAAATAAATCCAATAATTAGCTCTGTCTGCAGGCAATGTAAAACTAAAAATGATTGGTGCTTTTGGTACTTTTGGCCAATTTATTATTTTTGCATAATTAAAAAAAACTATTCCCTTCATTTGTTATGCTAAATGTAGATAACGAATTGAGTGGAAATATGCATGTGGCTAATTCAAATCAGGATGACTGCCACTGAACTGTCGTTTGATCTTTGGTATATTGCCAGATTTTTGCAGAAGAAAATTTTTGTAAAAACTCTTTCCTTTTTTTTTGATTGTATTGAAAATGTTAAAAAATCAGGTTTCAAAAGAGTAAAAACTGATAATTTTTTTACCCCATTGGACAAGCTCATGGTTGCTTTAAAATTTAAAACTCTCTGCTTCTACATGTGGATTGGTGGAGATGGAGAAAAGACTTTTCTGTAACCTCTGACCGTTGTCAAAAAAATCAAACTTCGCAGGGTAGCTACAATGCTGTTTAGTCTACTTGGCGTGCACATTTTACATAATGGATAGCACATTTGATAAGGCTAAGGAAATGAATTTTAAGGCTTTACTGCGTTAACATGTTTGGGGAACGGAAAGATTCTTGTGAATGATTTATCGGTTACAAGTGTTTTTTTTTGTCTATACAAATGCATTTTACAGGCAGACTGTCTCTCAGAACTAACAACTATTGTATATTCTGTGCTTGATTGGTGACTGTGAAATCCTATTTGCAGGTTCTGTGGAACTGTCAGATAGCACAATGACCAGGTAGCACATTGATTATTATCTGGGAAAGAAATAGGGCTGTGAAAACCAGAATCTTAACTATCGTACCATTGGTGTAAAATTATAAAAAAAAAAAAAACATGTTATAAATGAATATTCTAATGCAACAATAATAGGGATATGATGCATATAGAAAGTGTTTCACATAATGCTCCATGGATCTCCAAGCTGAGTGCAAGGCATGATAATGGAACTCTTTGGACATATTGCATAAGGCAGCACAAAGGTCAAAGATTAAAAACCTTTAGAATGAGATTTTAGTTACTATAGATAGACCAGTGAAAATTAAGCCTAGTTGTTGTTTTGGGTCATTAACAAGACTATGATCATTAACCTTTCATGCTGGTGTCATTTTGCAATGCAAATATTAAATATTTGTCATGAGATTGCTTTTTCAGCACTCATTTCAAAGAATAATCATCAATAGGGCAAATTGTGATTGATTATTTTGCTTTTTTTGTATAGTTTTGGAAAGGCTACAAGCTCTCTCCAGTTTTTACTTTAATCTGTGTGCCTACTGGGGTGATTCATGCTCACTTTCTGCCCCCCAGATAGAAAAGGACATGAGAATAAATCTACTTAGGTGCTTTTACTAATTAAGGACCTGATATATAGGAAACTTGCTATAGATTTATAGCTATAGATCTGCTGCGAGAACCAGTATTCCTACTAAACAAAGCATCCTGCCTTCTAAAATTAGCTTGTCAATATAATAAAATTATTAAACTGAATCCCAAATAATACTATACCTGCCTTAATAAAAAAATTGAATTTGTCAAAATTAATGAGTGACAGAGAACGTCTTGTGCTTTGATGCCATAGGAGCTTGAGTGTATTTTCATGCTGGAGATGTGGTCTTGAACAGACTATGAAGAGTAATTCTCTTCCAAGTGTGCTCTTTTGCAGTACAACTGCAATGATGGTAAAAAATAAAGCAAGATGGCTTGGAAAAAAATAGTTTTTGGAGTGTCAGAGTGCTGAATATGCCTTCTATTATATAATTTCAGGCAGTATATGGAACATTTGAAGCATACTAGATGTTTGAAGTGTCTTCCTGTTTCCTGTTTTTTTTTCTTAGTGGAATAAAAGTTGTATGTCTGTATGCAATCCGTTGTGTAATGGCATAGTATGTGCATCCACAATGTAAGATTGAGTGTGTAATTATAAGATAACTTGTTTCTGTGCTCCTAATACACATATGTTTTAGTACATGACTGTATGGTTTGGTTTGGCTATTTAGATCCTAGGAGTCTTGGTAAGAAAAGGGTAAAGAACAGCGGGGAACATTAGAAGCATTTTCCCCAATGCCAGCTACATAGCAAACTGATATTATGTACCAAAGAGCACAAACTACACTGCAGATTATTGTATTTCCTTGCTTTGTCCTTACATTTACAGTGCAGCTCTCCCTCCAAAGGAGGAAAAGCAACTGCAAGGCTAAAAGTGATATGACACGTCCAGGAACTGTACCACAACCTACTGCAATATAACTGCATGCAAAAAAATATTTCCAATGGCTCTCATTGATTTAAATAGAAGCAACTGGGAGCACGGTTAGGCCTGCTGTACAGTTCTGAGGTCAGCTGCAGGTTTGACATGGGCAAGTTATCAAAACTGGACTCCAATATCCAAAAACTAAGGATTAATGTACTGCAGCAGTATTCTTGAGGATTACTGTGATGGGTAGTTTGTGAGTGCTTGTTTGGAAGAATAACCAAACAGAGGAACCTGTTTGAAGGATTCCTATACACATAAATGACACCAGCATATAGGGGAATATTGTTATGGTGGTTAAGTCATGTCTGTAAAATTGGAATTCTATTAAAAGGAATGCTTAAATATATATATGTTATAAAACAAACTGTATAAAAATCCCAGGGCATTATTTTTATTAATCTGGTTTCAATAATGAAGTTATCCCAAACCCCAAAAATGTTTTGCTGCAGACAAATGGAAAAAGGTTAGAACCTTGCCAACTTTTTTTCTATTGCTGTCTAGGTTGACATTAGGGAGATTTCTTTATAACTGTAACTAACTGAAGTTAACTGAAGTAACTAACAAGTGTTATGCCTTCTTCATTCACATTGTTGTTGAACATATTAGGACTACTTTACACCTTGCAAAATTGTACTAAATTTGTCTGATAATTTGTGAAGTTCTCAGGCACTAAGTGTACATATTACTATTTGTCCCATTACAAGGTCAGTAGGAAAATGTGTTCATTTCTTACATTTAGTAGTTTCATTAGCTCATTCTTTTAAAAACAATGAGTTTTAATTTCAAGGAAAAAAAATATAAGACTAAAGTCTAGTGAGGATTGTGGTCGATTCCTAAAGCCATGGCAAACTTTTTAAGAATGAGTTCTAAAAAGGAGCTTAAAAAGACTTATGGACATGCTCATTCTTACATATTACAAAAAGAATAATAATTACATTTGAAATACAATTAGAATTACCATTAAAATTCTCGGGAAAAGTACTAAAGGTGATTTGATGAATAAACAGAACCAGTAGACAGTCTGTACTTACCATGAATATTCAGACCAGTGGCGGTAAAACATGTTCTAATATGGGAATGCTTATCTTCCAAATTTTCCAAATTCCTAATCAATCAGTCAATGCACAAATTGCACTCACTCGCAATTAATGTGAGTCATTCTTCTTAATTATAATACCAATTGGAGATGTGTTAGTAATCAAAAGAAAGTGGATCCAATAAAACAACTGACCTCTTCAATAGAAAAAAACAAACCGTTTCATGGGGGTCAATATCATTCTGTGGTCTCCATCTGACTTGTCGGTTCCCATTTAAAAAACACAACTCTGGCATCTATATAAAATCTTTAATGGTCATCCAAAACTTTCACAAACCTTGAGTTTAAAACTATTCCAAAATGTATAAAACTTTAAAACAGATCATCCATGGATGTGCATACAGATCCTCACTCTAATGGTGACTAATAACATGTGTGACGTAAGTACGTAGTCCTGCCCATGTGAGATGCAATTTGTGATAATGTAAAAAAGAAGTATCAGTTGCTGTTTAGAAGTGTTGCCAAGCCTAATATGTAAACAACATAGAGAAGCGAGGACTTGAAAGAATGGCTCTTTGGGGCAACTAAATTAGAACCAAAATCACATTGTATTGGCAAAAATCACATTGTGTTAAAGACCTCACGTCTGCGCACTTAGGCAGCCAGCACACCATTTAAGGTGTGCTTTCTAGCGGCTCCCTTCTTTCAACTAGCTACAGACAGCACCATTTGAATTCCTCATAATTCATTCCTCTTGACATCCATCTCAAGAATCAGTACCTCCTGAACCCCACCTCTTGTATCAAAAACTTCTGTTGGAATCTACCAGCATGGATTTCCCCTAAATAATTCCATCATATTATATTATTTAAAAAGTTCCTTTTTAGTTTTAGATTACCTCCAGATAAGAGCTTAGTTATCAACCTCAATTGCCTAATATATCCTCAACTGAATTACCCAGCTGAATCTGTCAGTACCCTTGATTATACTGAACTACCTGATACTCTCAACCATCTAATTTTCATATCTCAATTTACCAATACATTCTCTACTCTTCCCCTAAAGAATCCATATGGCGAAATGCGTCGGGCAACATAGACCACTTACTATTTTACGCTCAATTTGAGAAAAGATTGTATACCTTTGCCAGTGTATGATGTTTTCATTGCTTAGTTGAGCTTTGTATAGTATAGAATATTTAACACTTTTTGCTAATACAGTAATTGCTAATAAAATACAATAGTTGCTAATACTAATTTATTTGCCCTAAAGAGCCATTCTGTAAAGTTCTCTCTTCTCTATTTAGAGTGCAGTTTGTGCATTGACTGATTATTTAGTGTTGTTAAAATAAAAATATAATGAAACCACAAATTGTTTTATTTGGTTATTTGATTAATTTTGTTATTATTATGTTTTTATTATGTGTTTTGTATCTGTTATTATAATATACATTATTATAATTTAAACAAAAGAAAATGATAATTGATTCACAGAACAGTACGAGTTAAGGCATGTTCATAACTTTTTTGAAATCTAAAGGCAATTTACCAGTCGTTTGAATAGCCGCACTGCAGTGATGGTTTTAAAGGAAAGCAGCGGGTAGCAGTGACCAGTACTAGTACTGCTCACCACCGCCCCTATTTATTCCCTAGGGAGCTATATATATATATTTAAGTCTGTGTTTGCATGTATTTATTTATTTATTAAGGGTGATGTTTTGACAGAATAATAGCTACAAAGAGTTGAATATGCCATTATTTTATTATATGCATCATTTGCTCTGTTGTATCCACTTATTTTATCAGATTAATAAATACTGTATATGGCTTAGAAGTACTGTTTGAATAGTTTACCCCAAACTAAATAGATATAGGAAAATCTGCCTGCGTTTGAAGTAATACTTCCTTACCAAAATGGATGAATGGGTACTTCACATGCTTCCTTACCCTACTGCTTATTACAGGCAGCAATAACATCATCACATCAGTACTGCCTGTAGGAGGCAGAAGCCAGGGGTGGGTGGTTGCTGGTTCTGTTTTGTATCTTCAAACCCAGCACTAGTCCCCAGCTAGACTGTTTTGAGCTTTATTTTGCTGCAGGGCTTGCTTTGAACTTCTAAACTGCCCAGTAATGCACAGATTTTGAACAGGTTGCTGACATGATGACAAGGAAGTTTTATTCTCCCTTGTCACCACTCCATGCATCTGCAGAAAGCACAACTCAATAACCCAGCAATCACTCACATATCTGATCCCATCTGCCATCCATGCATTACAAGCAGCTAAAAGGAACATGGAAGTTGTAGTCTGTCCATCCATTTACATGTGCCTTGGATAACATAAACGTGTAGATTACTGTACTGTATATATTATATTGTTTCCTTTAGGCAACCCATGATCTGATTTCCTTAAATTTGACACTTTTCAAGGAATTTGCAATATTTAGGAAAACATAACAACTACCAAAACCAAATGTTACAAATCTTAATTTAGTAAACTATATCCTTATACACATTTGTGATTTAAATCAGTAGTGCCCTATTAAATAAGTAGTTTGATGTTAAAAAACAAACAGACTCCTAACCACAGCCTGCAAATCATATATATGTGGCTTGAATCAGAAAGCATTAAATGGAATTTGATCACTGTTACTCATCAGGAGCTATTAAATCAGTATTCTGAACACGTATAGCATTCTTTGTTAATATTTTTATTTAAACTAAGGAAGGTGACAGGCCCCAGAAATAGCAAATCTGTACCATTTATTAAGTGTTAGCAAAACTATTACAAATTAGTATATTACAATTTTAGTATTACAAATGTATATACTTGAAAAACTCTATAAGAGAAGGTATAGGTAATTATAGAAACATATTGGTTAGGAACTTGAACTTGATCTGTTATGAACTGAACATATAAAAGACTTTATACCTTTCATGAGCATCCATAATGTATTGTTTTAAAAACTACACCAACAGGTAATGTATAAGTGAAATTTTGATGCCTGAGCTTGATCTGTTTAAGCCAACACGGATATCACCCCAAGGTGGTTTTGATGGATTATAGTTGGGTATAAGTAAAGGCAATACCCAACTTAAATACATTTCTAAGTTGCCAATTCTGACCCATCTCTAAAAATGCTAGCTTCTTGGCTGTCATGGTTATCCAAAAGATTCTGTACTATTCCACTCACTAACCTAGAACAACTACAAGAATCTGGAGTTCTGACTTAATTCTGTTTTTCCTTATCTGCGTTTTTGTTCCAAGTCAGTGACTAAGATTGCATTAAAACCATGTATCAATTATCATTGCATTAAAGCCATTATCATATTACAGGCAGCATGGTGGGTCAGAGGTTAGTGCTCCGGCCTTAGCAGTGCTAGGTTCGAATCTCGGCCAGGACACTATCTGCATGGAGTTTGCAGGTTCTCCCTGCTTGTTTGGGAGGTTTTCCTCCGGGTTTTCTGGTTTCCTACCACTTCAAAAAACATGCAGTTAGGATAATTGGCTTCCCCCCAAAACTGACCTTAGACTGTATTAAAGACATATGAGTATGCAGGGACATTAGATTGTGAGCTCCTGTGTAATAATATTCATTTTTAGAAGTTCATCAGCTATGGCTGCCCTCACATTGTTTTGTATTACAGAATTTCTTTAGTGATGCACTGGGCCAGGTAGGGAGTAAAGCCTTTGACTGAGATTTGTTTTTGCAGGTACCCTACCCAGCATGATTATCTTCTTGAAAGGGGGGGATATTAATACTTAAGGGGTATTAATCAGTTTTGTCACAGAGCAAGGAATGCAGTAATATAATTAATAATTCAGATTGATACATAAAATCCTTTATGAGCTTATCTAGACCATCAACACAATCAACACCTGCCCCAACCACTTCTTCATTGGGCATTTGTATTTGTATAACCTTGGTCTAAGTATATGATGGTGTATTTCTGAGTTAAGTAAATTGAACAGATTGTAATGATGACTTCAGTACTAAAAGAGTGAAACATATCGCTTTGCAAAGTAAATTTTTACCTATCTTAGTAAACAATGTGAAGCTTTGTTTACTTCAGTAATCCAACCATGTGCAAGAAAAATCTGTCCCTTATAATTGTCCTTGTACGTAATTAGTTTTTCTTTGCAAAGTGAATTTTCATGCTATTTAACCTCATCCACCAATATTTGAAATGTAAACATGTTCTACTCCTTTAGTAAATCAACCCTACTGCACAGACTTTTTGATTTCGTGGAAAGGACAGAATCACAATTTGGCAGGTAATTTTATTAGTTGCCCACAGTTGTGCTTTAATTGGTCACAGAAATAATCAAGCATGCTTTAAAACCTCTGCGAGCAGTAATGCACGCTTTTGCAATTACTTATTATCTATATATGCTAATTAGCATTGTGTCCAGCGATCCCTAGATCAGTCACATCGTTAGGAACATTTCTTTTGGAAAATAAATGAAACATAACACAACAGATGCCAGAAATAATGATTCTACACCTTGGAATGTTTACACAGGCCATGATTAGCAAGGAAACTGTTCTTGGCATCTCAGACGTAGAATGCAGTGGTGTTCCCTAGGTCATTCATTAATTACTATTTGCAGAAACACGCTGTGCCCTGACAAGGGTGAGTGACATTAGATGGCTGTGTAATGGGGCAGCAGAGGCAGCCTAATTCACATACTGACTTATGAGCACCTAGTGGGATGACACATTCGGGCATAAGAGACCATCGCTATTTCTATTTTATCAGAACAGAGTGTAATTTTCCACTGCAGCGCGCTGCACAGACAATGCCTGTTTCTGTTAAATACCGCGTGTGTATTGTTGTCCAGGATAACATACTAATTATACTGTGCCCAGCTAAGAGAGATGTATATAAAGAATAACTACGTCTGAAACCATATCTCTCAACAGACAGAGACCTCACACCAAACATAAAAACTTAGCGGGCATTACTCATTTTAGATTTTCTACTAGTGCACAACATATACAATAAGATGTAACCTATAGGTAAGCAACATTTGTATTCAAGATAGGTATAGAGAATAACCCTGATGAATTTTAGAAAACAAAAAAAATAATTTGAATAGGGCTGTTTATAGCGATGACATGCTCATAGGAGTCAGGCATCTGTGGATAAATTGTTAGCGAATCTTCCTGGGGCTGATTCAGAACTATAGTAAAGGCAGAGTGAGGGAATGAGCAGGCTTTTACTTGCAATGCTAATTTATAACAAGGTATTATTTATTCATACAGAGATTGAATCCTATTTCCAACATAGGTCAACTGTACTACTGTATAGTTCAAAGTTTTGTAAGTTATACAAATAAAGCGCTTAAAACAATGAATCAGGATGTCATAGGGTGTTTAACAAATAGAATCTCAAGACCCAACGCGTTTCACCCATTGGCTTCCTCAGGGGACATTGAGATTAAAGGCATATCTAAGCAAAAGGGTAACTTATTATACACATACTCACATATGTACAAATAACTTAGGAAAAAACAGTTCATATGTTAATATGTACATATGTGATAATGACTTACCCTTTTGTTATACCCTTGATCTCATTGTCCCCTGAGGAAGCCAAGGGAGGAAATGTGTCAGGTCTTGAGATTTTATTTGTTAAACACCTTATGACATCCCGATTCATTGTTTTAGGTACTTTATTTGTATAACTTGCACAACTTTGAACCATACAGTAGTACAGTTGATCTATGTTGGAAATAGGATTCAATCTCTGTATTGCAGAGTAAAAGCTTGCTTATTCCCTCACTCTGCCTTTACTATAGACTCATTCAGGCTTGGGAGTTACAAACAGTAGTTAATCCATGAACCCTTATTGGTAGACCTCCCTCTTCCCAACAGATTCAGTTGGAAAACTAGTTCAGAAAATCCTGTTTGAAATTTGGTGATCCTTTATGTGAATCTCAGTGAACTCTGTAGGAGTGAAATCTTGTTCTGTAAATTATTTGGTATAAAAGGCAAAATACTGTAAAAAAAAAAAAAATCCTCTATAGAAATGCTTAAAGTCCAATGTTTATTTTTTGTACAGTAGGGAGAAGGTCTTTTCGTGTGGCTTCTAAGGCACAAATCTTTAAATAACATGCTGGGGATTTTTATTTAAAAAATGGTATGTGGTTCTGGCTGAAATGAAAAACCAGGCTCTTATCCAGGAATACAGCATGGGTGGCCAGGAAAGTAGGAGTAACCAGTGTGTGCCCTCCTTTCCTCTATCATACAGGGCCACATGTCTTTTCATAATAAAGGGATACCATGCAAGGTGGGTCAGCAAGACCCTCTCAAATATACAGTGTTTGATGTACAAGGGCTTCTTTTCCAACTCTTTTGCCCCAAGAAGAAGATGAGGATATGAGGAGAGGCTTAATTTGGAAGTTTGGAAGCCTTTTATGAGCTATTCACCCTCTTTTGGGGAAAAGTGCATTTATTCCAATTAACCATCCTTGCAGTAAAAATAAAACAAACTTATAACTAAATTAAAATAAAACACATACTTACCTGCCATGGAAATACATTTTAATTAATACCTCCAAAAGTTAATCAGTATCAATGACATTGTACAGAGATGCAAATCTTCATTAACCATCATATCCAACAATATAATCTAAAATGGTGCTTTGCTTAGTAAACAGCTGACATTGCTTTAATAAATAAAACCCATTGTTTCTTTTACTTCACCATCTTAGTTGTGGTCTTTTATGACACCTTTCATCTTCATTTATATTTTTGTTATCCAGATGGTACTGACCTTATGCTAACATTTGCTTTCTGTTCCTTTTTGTCAGTTCCTAATGAAGATAAGTCATTGTCATCCCTTTGTGTTGTTTCTAGAATTTTTGTTAACTGTATGTAATATTGGAGGAAATTTTCACTCACTCTTTGCAGTTCACACTGTGTCACTGTTTTAACGTATTTGCACCGATAAAAACTCTTGGTGGTTACACAGACAGAATAAAAGTAGCTCAAAGTCACTGGAGAACCACTTATAGTGGTGGACAGGAGGAAAAGAACCCCACACAAAGTATTAAGTGGCAGGAAAAAATATCCTTAACATTTATTGGAGGTAATTGTTTTTCTGTGGAAGGCAAAATGCTCTTTACATTGTTCTTCCTTGGAAAGCAGAACAAAATTTCTCTGGTGTAGGAAGAATGGCCCTTACATTTATGGTCTGTGGGTGGAAAAATGACCTCAATAATAATAATAATAATGATCTACGAAGCAAAAGAAGAGTGTCCAATTGGTCTTTACAAGTTAGAATGCCACTTCTACATTGGTGTTGGTAAAAAGAAGAATGGACCTTACATTAGTGATCTGTGGGAGGCCAAATATCACTTACATCGGTCTGTTAGTGGGAAATTGCCCATGTCAGTAAAAGGAAGAATGAGCTTTACATTGGTAGTGTGTGGGAGGCATAATGCCCAATAGTCTGTGCCACTTGACTTTTACAGCACTGGTCTTTGTGTGGCAGAATACCCCTTACATTAGTGATCTTTGAGAGAAATACTGTCAATAATAATTATGTTATTAGTATGTGGGATGAGTAATGAGGCCTCTACATTAATGGCGTGAGGGAGGAAGATCTGCACTTATATTAGCGGCCTGTGATAGAAAGAATGCTCTTCACATTGATGAATAGCGGCACTGCACTTGGCATTGAACCCAAATACTGCTCAAAATATCCATTGATTACTATTTTTCCTGAAATTGTGTGAAATTGTAAATTGTATTAATGTAGTTATACTGTCAGTTTTGTTGTTATCTTTTTGGCTGCACACTGTAGGTATTATAGATTTGGGAAAGCAAATAGATATACCAAGAAAGATCATTTGCTAACTGCTTTAAAGAATGAATTTAGAAAATGGGGCACTGTATTATAGTAAAAACGGATTAGGGTTATGCATTTATTTATTGGCTAGGGAAAAATATAATGCAAAGTTAAGTAGTGCTTAAACAGCTGACAAGAAGAAAGAAGATAAGCTTTGTATTGCTCATTGAAAAAAGTCATTTATTTCAGTGTACAGTAAACGCCCAGTGATTCTGGATTAACAAAAAGAACGTAGAGCTGTAATCTTAAGAGCTTTGACATACAGATATAGAGGACTGATTTATTAAAGGAAATAAACAACAGCAGAGTTAAGTTGTTAGCTTCCATGTAGCTGTACAAGTTTGGTGTTTATTTTGACACACACATTGAACATTCACATAATGCTACCTTTGCCATCTGTTTATACAAAAAATATGGCCAACTCATATTATATGAGGCTCTGGCCCAATGCCATTGCATAACCAATCCCCCAATAAAGTGCATTTATAGGCAAACCTCTGTTTAGAAGGTTTCCCGAACCCTCAATCATCCCTAGGACTTAGGATGCAAAGGATGATGCCTGGGGAAACAAAGATTGATGGATGCCTAGGGGCCCACTGGTAGGGCAAAACCAAGGGGTAGCTGGAAAGACAAGCCAGAATGCACATGCCTGAACATGATGGGGATCTCACTGGGAGATCAGATAGTGGGCAGTCACATGACGGCCATCTGGCCTCAACTGCAGGTGGTGTAGGGGTATCTGGAACCAAGTAAGTTTATTCTAACATAAAATATGCATGACAAATGGCTTGTCAGAGCTACACTATCCACATGCAATTCATTATGTCTGAGCTTATATGCCAGTTGGAGACAACTTGAAATACAATGGGCCGTATTTATTAAAGCTCTTCAAGGCCGGAGTAGATACACTTTCATCAGTGAAAGGTGATCCACCAAACCTGTACTAGATCTGGTCCAGAAATGAAATCATTTTCCAAAAAAAAGCAAATAACTTTTAGGAGATCCATTCCAAGTTTTCTGGCTCACCCAGGCTCATTGATAAAAGTATATCCTTTCCAGCCTTGGAGAGCTTTAATAAATCAGGCCCAATGCTTCAGTGATGTAGGAGTGGGGTAGCATCAAATAGTAAGAGTAAAGGTCTTCAGTTCAGCTGTGAGCATGCTTTAGTATTTTAAGGCAAGTAAATATCACTAACTGCATGTATGGACTCGTCCAAGGAGAAGTTTAACATACCTGTCATTCTTAGTTGCAGAAGAAAGATAGAGATCTTCCTGCAAAATCTTTCTACGTTGTAGCCGCTAGGATAATCAAGCTAGTAATAAAATAAAGCCCAGGCCACACCTAATAACTGGAAGACACATATACACATCTTCGTGTGTGGTTAGATGATATATCCCATATCTCTTTACTTTTTTAACAATAAAACACTCATTGAGGACTCTTCCCAAGGATTTACATTCCACTCTTCCTACTACAAATATACAATGTTAATGCTTGGACCGGAGGCTTTTAACCTTCTGCTACGTTCACCAGTGTTTTTTGGAGTGCCCAAAAAGATACAGAGAAAACCGAGGACCCCAGCTACCCATACATGTTGCTGATTGACTTTAATGAACTATCTTTTAAAAATAATCGAGCAGAGAAGAAAGGAAAACACAGTGATTGTGTATTATCAATGTTATCAACTTACTGTTTTCCTGTGGTATGTCAAGTTTTGCAAAATGCCCCTTTCACTTGCTTTCTATACTGGGAATTAGGGATGCTGGAGAAGAGGCACATTAATGGAAAATGATGTCTTGTATCGCAGCCAAGCAAAATCTACGGTCTCTGGTGTTTTCATCAAAAACTAACAGGAAACATTTCCTCCAGTGGACTGAAGATTACTTGTAGAGGAAATTAAAAAGAGGCCTTTGACCCAAGACAAGAGTTTGTAACAACTGTAATGTAAAATGTGCTTAATTCTTTGTTTTGGAAAAGACATAACCAAAGCAGTGCAGGTCCCAAAAAGCTAAAACCAAAATATTAATCTCTAAACCATTGAGTTAATAGTGAATCAGCCTGATACCGAACTATTTTTATTCTGCACTTATTATTGTTGGGTAGGGTTTTATTGTTTACTACAGGTTACTAATAAAGGCAACAAAAGGGATATATAGTTTTTCAGCTTCTGTTTCTCAACACAGCAATGCTTTAAATCTGTGCCAATGGTTGATATAAAGAAAGCTCATTATTATGACATCTACATGGCTAAGAATTATGGAGCAACATGTGTGTCCTTGATATGATTCTCTAGACCTTATCCATAAAACAATTCCTGTGTAAGAGCCTTAAACCCTATGATCATGTTTTAAAGAGGCCTCTCCCATCATATCTAGGGTCATTTAACAATTCTTCATTACTTTAGATCCTCCAACATTATTTAAAAGCACTTTTTAGTTTCAGTTACCCTCCTCTGTGGTTAATATATTGGACTTTATGAAATTTCTCCAAGACTGGAGTAGATTGACTATCATGGGTGATCCAGCAAACCTAATATGGATCTGGTTCAAGATTGAAAACACTTGCCATCTAATAGCAAATGATTTTTTAAAAATACATTGGCAAACTTTAATAAATCAGACCCATTGCCTCTGTCCAAGGCATTAGTGCACCCTTCTGAGTCCATACTCATTCAGCAATCCCTTTAGCAGTGGGAACTCACTCCTTAGCATTTACAGCAGAGGTTTAAACCTGGCAATCATAGGAAGATGGTGATTAGCCACATCCATAGCCGCAGGAAATCCAGCCCCATCCCATTAGAAAAGACAGTAGGAGATCATGGTGGAAGCCAGTCCAAGAAAGAAAAAGTCATCTTCTGACATCTTCTGTCAATATTCTGTTATGTAATTTAACTCTTCAGTATAAATATAACTTGAACTGTCCTACCTCCAAGGCATCAGTAAAATACCTTATTTATGACACTGTTTATAGGAGGAATACCATTCATCTCAACACCTCTAGTAAACTAATCAGATTCAATCCTGCAATGCAAAATGACAACAGAATAAAATTTAGAATCCAGTTGGTTTTTATAGGATGTCTGGGTTTTATTCTGTGTCAGTCCCATAAATACTGCAAGACCTACAAAAACATACATACCAGAATATATATTCTTTCATCTGCACTGATCAGTCCATAAATCTAATTCTGTTGCAGTATAAAATATAATAAATTATCATGAATGTCAGTAGATATTTTAGGGGGATTCAGATGTGTAGCAACTTTTAGATATTGCCCAAAAAATTGTTTCACATTCAAGGTGGTAGTGCTCTGCATTGATTGAACCTTCAATTAGAGACGATCATATATTATTCGTTCACACTTTGAGCATGTTTTATTAAAGCTCTGCAAGACTGGAGAGGATACACTTTCAGCAGTGAAGCTGGGTGATCGAGCAAACCTGGAATGGATTCAAAACATTTGCTAGCAAATAGCAATTTACTTTGAAGAAATCCATTCCAGGTTTTCTGGATCAACCCACTTCCCTGATGAAAGTGTATCCTCTCCAGCCTTGGAGAGCTTTACTAAAAAGGGCCCAATGATTTTAATACACATTTTATATTTGGTGTGGTGGTCCAATATTACACTGGAAATGTATGGTGTCAGGTATGCATAAGTACAAAATTCCTTCCTGTTGAGGTGGGGGTGAAAAATATTCTGCACATGGTGGGGAAAATTTGGGGTGAAAAGGGGAGAATGACGAGGAAGCCCGAATAAGGGTATAAAGGAACATCAGGTCTTCCTCAAGCGGAGCAGCCTTCTCCGTCTGTTGTTTTTGCGCCCCCTATTTTATGGATTGATTTTTGAAAAAAGGCTACATACAAAGTAATGGGTTTTCTGCTTCTTGTCCTTACTTAGTATATGTTGTTTAAGATTTTTGGTTATGTAAAAATATATATTTTTCTTTGCTTGGTTTATTTTTTGGCATGTGGCCTATGATGATGGCATAAAAAGCCTGATATTGTTTTTGTCCATTATGTAAATATACAAATATTGTAAATTTGTTTTTATGTATATCTATATATTTTATGTCTTTGTAAGATTTCAATAATATCAACATTTACAATCTAGTGCCCTTTGTGATGTACAGTAGGTCCTGTTTGATTAGAGGTCAGTTAGCCTACAAGGTAAAATTTGAGTTGTTGGGGGTAACTTGAATAGCACTAGGACTTGTGGGAAACCTACATAAACCTGCCAAGTGCAATCTGAAAACATGCCTGGGTAAAATCATCTCTGGAGCTGATTTATCATGTATATTATAGTTACTCTTTTAGTTTTTTGTAACAATATCAACTGTTGTTTCCACTGTTATCTAAAAACATAATTACATATTTCCTAATACAAAAGAACAACATTGGGAATAAAGCATGCCTATTTAGAAAAAAAATGATCTAGGACTACATTTACCTATAGCATGCAAAGGTGATTATGTATATTATAAAGGTGAAAATACTTTTTTTGAGAATTTGATTTTTTCCTATATATTTTGTTTTGCAAGCACTCAGGAGTCTCATCTTCTATTTCAGAGCCATATAGCCCTGCTGTCTGGGTCATGATGTTTGTCATGTGTCTTACCGTGGTTGCTGTGACTGTTTTCATCTTCGAGTATTTCAGCCCAGTTGGATATAACCGAAGCCTCTCCACAGGCAAGCGTAAGTACTTGAGCTGTGCCATGTGCCATACTTCTTCTCTCTTTAACACTTCTATAATTTCCTGCACTGCATACTGTTGGTCTCAATACCAATTTTAATAAAAAATATATATTGTTAAAAAAGATTGATATTATTCCTAATTAATTACATCTTAAATTTAGCCTGTTAACAAATATGGTAATTATTCCGTGCAAGTGAACAGCCCAAACTCTTTCAGTAAATTACCCCAATTCCACTGCTCAGAGTCATATTCCACAATAAAATAACCACAGAGTGGTGTTAAATTGCTTTCTTAGCAGTCTGATCGACATAAATTATTAAGTGTTTTCCAAATGCTGTTGTTAAATAAAGGATTTTACATCCAGATAGTACTGGGTCCTATTAACTCCAGATATATTGAATGCTTTATATTTAGAAATGCCATTAAACTGCTTAAATCATCAATGCAACTAATTATCTATTTATGTACTTTCTCTAAAAAGTATATGTTGGCCGATATTGTTTTTTGTTTGATTTGTTTTAAAATTTATAAACAGATTTTGTTTCTAATAATTTTAAATAAAATAATTTTTAAATGCACCCCATTGCTCCCTAGACTATCCTACCTATCTATCCCCATCCTCCTTTTGGTAAATTCCAATGTATGGTGAATGATATGATTTTAATACAGCTGGTCTCCGTTACTTCCATACATTCTAAAATGTAAAATGTCTTGTCTTGCTTGTCCATACCTTGGTTAATAATAAAAATAATTAAAAAAATATTATTTATAAAATAAATTATTTAAATAAATATAAATCACAGGGTACTTGCCCTGCATGTTCGGTTTTCTGATAAGAAAGGCTTTACTATAGCACGCAAATTGTAGCCTCTGCAGATCAACTGCACCTTCAATCCATAGAGAAAAAAGTATGTATGCCCCCTAGTCTATGTCATTCAGGTGTAATTTGTTCAATACAAAATGTTGAGATCTCTTTCTAATCATTGCCCATCATTCATTCTATTCATTGCTAGCTACAATAAGTAAAATAGGAATATTTTGCAATATTTTAGGTTTTCACTATGTATATATATATATATATATATATATATATATATATATATATATAAAATGCAAATAAATATGATGTGATCAAGTATCCATCCAATATATCAAACGTGCCACATCCCAGCTAACTTTGTAGCTATATTAACAGAGGACAAAACTGACCAACTGCTGTTAAAGTCCCATTTTTTGTTTCTCTCTCTCTCTCTCTCTCTCTCTCTTATATATATATATATATATATATATATATATATATATATATATATATAATACTAAAAATAAAAAAATCGTATATAAAAAAAAATTATACATTTCTTTGAAATAATGGGGTGGAAGAGCACTAAGCAAATTAAAAAACCTTCAATACATAGCTGGTAAATTTTGGATTTTGGATTGTCTCAATCCAAAGAAAAAACTTTTGCAACATCATGGTGTAAAACCAATTTAATTTATAAATATTTGGATAATATTGTTTTTTTTATCTCTATTTTATTTGGTTTCTATTTTTGTGTATCTTTTTCTTTCTATATTTTTTTCATAATGTCCTATATTTAGGATGCTTTTTTTTTTATCTTCAGTGTTCCTTGTCCGGGGCTATTTTCTGAAGGCGTATACCATTTGAGACACAGAGCTGGAAATTTTATGTCAGTTCTAGTGTCATCTCACAGTATGCTATGTCACATAACTATCTTTATAGTTCGAAAATGCCTTCTGCTTCCAAAGCATTTAGCAAATACGGCTTCCCACAGTAGTCATCTTTTAATGTTCACAGAATTTACTCTTCTACAAAGATCCTAGAAGAAGTCGTTTAGAATTTTGTCTTCTTGAGAATGGCAATTTAGTGGTTCTCTGTGCTGCTTTCCATTAAGAAAATGTGAAACCTAGAATTATTACATAAAACACATGTAAGCTGTGTTTTTTTAACATTCTATCCCACTTAAAGTCCCATTTTATTTGTATAATTTTTAAATATTCAGTGTTGATTTTAAAGCATCTGTTAATATTTTATAATATGTATATATGTTATTTATATACATTAGGGGGATACCAATTTATTTTGCGTTGTTTTGTACCAAAGGTGCCTAAATTACTATTTAGAACTTTTTTGCTCAGTGATAGTATAGCCTACTAATTTGATTTAAGATCATTTACATATCAGTACTGAAGCAATCACTTCCTAATAAAAAAAAAGAAAAAAGACAGGTAATACCTATGTGCCTCATAGTACATGATGCTGATCCTCAGAGTATTTGGGATGAATTTACTGCATTTGACACAATATTGTTCTAGAAGCATTGATAATTGGGATGATAAAAATAACTAAAGATTTGCTCCATTTTGGTTGGATTTGAGCTCAACGTTAAAGGAACCTGCACACCCTTTGCATAATTCTGCATTGGGATCTGTATGTTAACACAAACCTGTATTCACAGAACATGGTATTTTTTAGAATATAATTTTTTGCATTGGGCTTGATTTATTAAAGACTGGAGATGATAGATCATCATGGGGTGATCTAGCCGACTTGGCATTGATTTCTTAAAAATTAATTTGCCAATGCTAATGTTTGGCAACAAGTTTTTTTTTTATCATAGACCAGGTTTGCTGGATCATCCAGGTTCTCCCATGATAGCTTATCTTCTCCAGCGTTGGAGAGCTTAAATAAACCAGGCCCAAATGTCTTTCAGCTTCTGATGTACTTTTATCTCTTAGTGATAAATTAGAGTAGTGCAGTATAGTTCTGAATACCCATCTGATAAAATGCAAAAAAAAGTATACCATACACTTATTTTCAATTAACTGGAAGTGATTTACATTCTTCTTTCTCAAATACAAATGTCTCAACTGTTCAGCTAATGAAGGAAGGAGTTTGAAACATTCTTCACAAAAATTAAAATTTCTTTGTCCCAAAATATGTGACAGCTCACAAAAAATTACTGAAGCTGTAGGAAGGAGAAAATACAATCATGGTGACAAAGAACTGTTTATTTTTCATCTGGCTGACAGATAAAAGATGGATAAAAGCTTGAGAAACTCAAAAGGTCTGTGAACCTCCACAAAAGCCATAGGCATGCAATACGGTCCCCCTGGGTGATTAGCATCTCAGGAAAAAAAGCTGCATTTAAAAGAATGACACAACTGCGTCTATTGATAAGAAGAGAGAATATCCTACAAGAATTCAGTACATTAGCCCAGTCACTAGCTCAGTCCACTCAGCTAGTGTATAAGCTAAATATATAGTCTATATACTACTGCAGAATATCTCCCCTCTCTTCTCCATCACTGTAGCTCAGGGAAGTACGTTGGAAAAGGGTAACAGCATTTGATATAAGACAACAGCGCATATACAAGTCTCTTAAAAGCTCACTTAACTTTTGTCACAATTACCAGATAATTGTTTTTTTTTTCTTTTTGCATATATTGAACACATATGTAACAAAACATTTTCAATAGGGTGCTTTGCCCTAAAATCTCCCCACAGTTTTTGTTTTCCTACCTTTCTGCCCTGATAAAAAAATACACCCTTAGTCGCTTTCTTCACTCCTCCAATGACCTACTAATGACTTCCTCTCTCAAAACCTCATCACACACATGGCTCCAAGACTTTTCTAAAGCTGCCCAAACTCTCTGGAATGGTATTCCTTGTCCTATTCGGCTCGCTCCTACTTTCTACTAATTTAACCTCCTGAGCGGTTAATTTCTGTCTGATTAATATGTCTTAAAGTGGTACATTGTTTTCATGAAAATGTATTTTACAGTACAATAAGTATGAGTATAAAAAAAGTTAGAATCACAAAATCATGTCAAAATAATAAATAAATAAATTAAAAGTCATATTATTATATTATACTGTAAAATAAATGTTCATGCAAGACAATGTACTGCTTTAACACATATATCCACTGTATTGCATTCAATATAGTTATTTTGTATTGAATGCAATACAAATGATTTTGAATTTCCCGCCCTGGCCCGCTGGCAGCATATGCACGCACCAATGTCACCGAACTCCCTGGTGACTCATCAGGTGCAAAAGACGCCGGAGGAAGAAGACGCGGAGGAAGAGAGAAGACGTCATAGACGACACTGGATGCTGGCGGTTTAGGTAAGACTCAATTTACAATTTTTTTCCCATAGGTTTACCTACCCCATGTGTGACTCCGGGTTACTGCTTTTAGCATCTTTTTTCTACTCTCACATTCAGGGGTTACCACCCAGGAGGTTTAAAGGGCTCTTAAAACCTATCTTTTCAAACTTGCCTACCCACCTTCTGTCTCCTAAAACTCTCACTACTTACCACCACTACATATCTCACCCCCTATTGTGTAATACTTCCCCCACCTCTTAGATTGTAAGCTCTTCTGAGCAAGGTCCTCTTCTCCTGTTTCATTGTTTGTATCTGTCTGTCATTTTCAACCCCTTATTTATTGTACGGCACTGCTTGGTGCTATATAAATACTCTTTAACCCCCCCCCAGCGGTAACCCCGAGTGTGACTCAGGGTAGAAAAAAAAAGCTGGAAGAGGCCACCCAGAGTGACACTCGGGGTAGCTAAACCTAAAGAAAGCCTTAGTAAATTGCAACTTACCTGATCTGCCAGCTTCCTCCATCATCCTTTGCGTCTTCTTCCTTCCTCCCACCAGCGTTCTCTGCACCTGGTGAGTCACTGGGAGTTCCGACGTCGATGTGTACGGACGTTCTGTTCGAGGCTCAGCGGGAAATTGAAATCTATTTGTATTGCATTTAATACAAAATAACTGTATTGAGTGAAATACAGTGGTTTTTTATGTGTAAAGGCAGTACATTGTCTTTCTTGAACATTTATTTTACAATATAACATAATAGTATGAGTATATTTATTTTTTAATTTTAAAATATTTTTTTTTTTTAAATGTAATATTTTGACATGATTTTGTGTTTTAAACTTTATTATATTATACTAATATAATATACTGTAAAATACATTTTCATGAAAAACATACTGCTTTTAGACATATAAAAAAAAGGACAGAAATGAACCGCCCAGAAGGTTAATGTATAATAATAATAATAATAGCATATTTAACAAGCAAATAGGACGAATGGGAGAATGTAGGAGTTTTTATTTTAATAGCAAAAATCTTGATGAGCATGATTTCCAGATCATTAATATTATTGTTATTATGAATAAACTGTTTATATTGTGCCGATATATTATGCAGCACTGTACATTAAATAGGGGTTGCAAATGACAGACAGATACAAACAATGACACAGGAGGAGGAGAGGACCCTGCCCCGAAGAGCTTACAATCTAAGATCTGGAAAATCATTATAAATTGAGATTGATTTAGTTGATTCAGTCTTAAAGCATGTTTTGTTATTCACTTGGCTAGAACGGTAATAACAATTGTTACATATTTTTTATAAAGCCAGAATAAATCTTTGATTTTATGGGTGTATTTACTGTGTATGAATTCCTGTTTTTTTCATTTTACAAGAAGATTTTGTTCTGAACCTGAATGTGTTTTCCAGTGCCATGTTATGTATGAAATGAATACATTGTGAATTCATATCTATATTGTAACTCAGCATCAATATGTTCTCATAGCACCATACATCACATCGTGCACACCATTTACTAGACGGATTACTGTGGGGCTTTATATAGTTTTTCTGCTTCATTGCAAACTCATTTCATGTTCAGCTAGTTTTCTTGCAAAGAACATGTAACACCATTTACAAATGAAAATGTAAAAATGATTCATACCAAATGTGTTTGGAGGCATGTTTAGGTCATACTAGATATGATAGAATATTAAGGAAAAAACTGATAGGTACCAATCATGAGAAAAAATCCTACTGAAGCCATGTTTAGTAGTCAGTGTGTGTTTTGTATTGAAAAAGAGAGTTGAAATAATGTAATGCTTAAAATGATGATGGTTTTTTTTTGGTTGCCCTTCCTTCTGAACAATATTCAAACAATGTGCTCTATCTATTAAAGAGGGAATCAGACATTCCTTTAAACATTCCCTTGTTGGAATCTTCCAGGTCCATGTGTTTCAATGGCAATAATTTTTACTAGGGAACGTGTGAGGGAATGTCAAATTTACTTTTTCATTCCAGGGAGTCTATTACAAAAAAAATCATAATTAACATTTAACAAGTAGGAATATGACAGCCAGAAACTTTTCAGACTAAGGACCAATTATTTGTGATGATCTCTCTGTCTATCTAGACCAATATCTAGACCAATATTTCTTAGTCAGGTTTCTCCAGAGGTTGCAAGGTGTTTATTGAGCAATGGGCACTTTATGCCTTTCAGGTCACCAGTGGCCCTTTAGCTATCTGTAAGGATGGAATTCTTCACACTGGCCACTATGCTATGGTACCATGAGTTGTAGATATTGTTATTATTGTCAGGGGTTCCCTAAGACCAGAAAGTGATTTCAGGGGTTCCCCAATTCTGAAAATGATGAAAAGTCTGACACATTTGTTGTTGCACATGAGCATTTTATAAGAAAGCAGTAACACCTGCGTTCCTATAGAAGTTTTTTTTTCAACTTGGTACCCATCAGCATTAACTTTTTTACATCTTCAAGTTCAACAGACCAATGTTCATTTATGAATAAGAATGCAATGTATCGAAAGCATTGATATAATCAGGATAGTCCATTCTTTAAAAAATTAGATTATTTTTAACATTCAATTGCTTGAGAACAGCTCACTAGAAGTGTTGAATCTTTGTTGGCCCAATGATGTGACTTCATCATTAGATATGAGATAAGCTGTCTCCAGTGCATACATAAGAATGGGCATGCATATCTGTGCACATAAAAAATAAAATAATATTTACTAGGAATTGTGGGCACAATCCTCTTTATGTGCCTTGATTAGCATTTTCCTTATACATGAAAAAGTGAAATAAAGAAAAAATCCAGTGGTTGAAATCTATAAGTAAATAAAAGGAAAGCAATGTTATTCTGAAGATTTATTTCATGTTATCAGCCTGTGCTAGGTAAACATAGTCTTATCAAACAGAATTTGGAAGCAGTGAGTGTAATATTACTCTCTTCACTATGCTGCCATCAGGACTTTATGAAGCGGTGAGTCGAAGATCAGAGCTGGATTTGTGGCTTGGTGCAGAACCGCTAAGAAAAATACAAAGCATGTCTGACTGTCGAAAATGTGTTTTCCTCTCTCTTCCTTGCATCTGCTTGAGATAATTGTTCTGATGTACATAGCATGCTCCAATCACAAAGAATGGCTCAGGGGATGATTAGTATCTCTTACTGATCAAGAGAAAATGTGATTAGCTAATTAGAACACCAGATAAGAACTTTCCTTAATTCAGCTGCCATTAGTGGTGTGCTTATAATCTTCAAGTGGCTTACAGATGAGAGACAGAGCAAGAGATTGAGGGAGAGACAGAGAGAGAGACAAAAGGAAAGTGTATTTTGTTAAGATATCTTTAATACAGTGCTCTGTCTACTTTGTGATTAGTTCTTCAAAGCATTCATTTTTCCATATGACTTGTATAGAGTTTTACCAACTGGCCAACAGTCCCAAAATAGATAGTCCCAAAAATATTGGTTCAATATGGTAGCCTGTAAAGCCTATGATAGATGTAGCCTGTAAAGCCATTGATAGATGTAGCCTGTAAAGCCTATGATAGATGTAGCCTGTAAAGCCTATAATAGATGTTTATAAAACTTTAATTTTATTAATTAATCTAAAATAATCTATTTGTTAAAAAATGTTTTTAATCCTGGACCAAATGGACCAAATCTATTTCAGGTTTGCACGATCACCCAGCTTCACTGATGGAAGGGTATCTTCTCCAGCCTAGGAAAGCTTTAATAAATTAAGCCTATTATGTGGTGGATGTAGATGGTACTTGTATTGGTGATCGTTCTTCTATATCTCTATTAGAGATGAGCGAATCGAAGCTTACAAAGTGGAATTTGATCCGAATTTCCGGAAAAATTAATTTAGCTCCGAATCCGAATTTCCTCTCGATTCGTGGTAACAAATCGCAATTTTTCCTGAAATGGCGGCTACACGTGTGAGGACTTTAGAGATTCCACTATGATCTCTGGGCACTACAGGGGATGAATGGGGACTTGTCCCCATTCATCACCTTTAGTGCCCTGTATTCTTAGATAGTGAAACTCTATCTAAGAATACATAGAACAGAGCTGCAACAGCAATTGCAACAGCTTCTACTAGGTATTCTTAGATAGAGTTTCTCTATCTAAGAATACAGGGCACTAAAAGTGATGAATGGGGACAAGTCCCCTTTCAACCCGTGTAGTGCCCTGAGATCGTAGTAGAATTGTCGAGGTCATCTGCAGTTCAGTTTCACAATGTGACGTCACGTGGGAAACTGAACTGTAGTCCTCTGCAGTTCCAATACAATGTCCAGGAATTACAGGTGATGAATGGGGACTTGCCCTGTATTTAAGCCATCGTTCAGTTCCACCAAGTGACAAAGCAAGCAGCATAAAAAGTACATATTTTTAGCTTTCTCTTAGAGTTGTAATCTTTCCCCAGAGGAATTTTTCGAATGACCTTAGAAGAATTTATTTTAGCAGGTGCCTTCTGTGATGTGAAATCCATTTTAGTGACGGTTACTGTATTTAACATTCTTAAAGCTATAGGTAAATTAATACATTTTTTTCCTCCTCCAAACATCCTCCAGTGAGTGAATGTAATGAATGTGAATGTAATTTGACCATAACACCATTGCCCTGAAATGCTTTTAATGAGTTGAATAGCTATATCTAAAAGAACATTTTGCTGCAGATAGGTTAATTCTAGATACCAGTTCTGGTGAAATAATCCTTTCATTACTATTCACTAGAGATTTGTGTTTTATGAAATTCTTGATTGGGATCAATTGCACCTAATTTTTTGCTCCTTTACTGTGCATCTGGGTTAAGCCATTTTCAGTTTGGTGGCATTAATCATAATTTGGGACCAGTTAAAGAAGTCCATAGTCAAATCTTGTTTTTTTTTCTAGCAATGCAATTAATGTAAGCAATACTTATGATAATTAGGAATATGAGGTATTGTGAGTAATCTTGGTAATGTCATATACTCTGATATATAAGAAGCAATTGATGATCAAATTCACCATCATCCATAATTAAATAAATATCAATTTAATATAAAGTAAACCTTTAAAGTGAATTATCCTAATGCATTTCAAATCTGTACACCTTATATTTAGAATTGCTGCAAGGCCATAAACCCCAGTAATATCCTTGATTATGGATTTCTCCTGAATTATTTAGAACAGGAATTTTATAGTATTCTCCTTTACAAAAATGCTTATGTCTCTTCTCCAAGCTGTAAATTGGAATGGCAGAGTAAGCTTTATTGTATAACAAATTACCTACATTTTACTAAGTAGTAATGCACCATTAAAAATTTAGCCAATTTTATTTTCAAATCCCGTATGCCCTGCAGGAATGCAAAGAAAATTGCAAAGATGGAATTATTTTCCATGTTTTTGGTTTGTATTATATATCTTCTATTCCTGGCTGTGCCATAAATTAATACTGACACTGCTTTTTTATTGACATAACAAGATATAATCATAAAAATTGGAAAGAAATTACAGTAAGCAAAAGTCTGTTTGTCACCAATAGTAAAGTGTAATCCTTTCATTTAATAAAATAATACACATGGATTCTGATTGTCTTCTTTGGAAAACAGCTCTACAATTTGAATCTCTGCCCAACAGTATGTGAAAGTGCATTTTGGTGAGCTGCTTTTTAACCTGGTCACAAAATTTACTTGGTCATCAGACTGCTAGGTGCTCCATTAATTCAAATTCTTAGTTCAGTTTAGTGCGGATGAAACAAAGGTGAGAAAATGCTGTTGCCATTGGTATATTAGAGAGTGTATGAGACAATGGCAGTCTTCCTAGCCTGTCTGAAACACCCCTTGATAACTATCGGTTTATGTTGTGTGTGAATACCCCCAAAAAATTAGATCATCCCAGTTGGTGCTGTAACAGAAACCACTGTCCAGGAAGCATGGATGCTGCCAGTGTTGCTCTGGTGTCATGTTAATCTAGTAGCTTCAATATGTTTAGAAATGCACATAAGGACTTTTTCATTGACTCTGACTTTAATGATTGACATACTTGTTTCCCTTACAGTCTCACGAGGCATTAAGGCCAGGAACAGTCAGGCAACTAAAATCAGGAGGTCTGCAAGGTCAGGCTTAATATTTCTCTTGGGATAGCTTTCCTTTAAAGCTGGCCCTATACATTACAGTTTGATTGTAAAAAGTATTACCTTTGAAGCTGACCTTCAGGGAGGAAGCACTTAAAATGAAACTAAAGTTTTACATGTAAGAATATTACCCCTATTTATTGTACAGTGCTGCGTGATATGTTGGTGCTTTATAAATCCTGTATAATATTATTAATAATAATAATAATAATAAAAAACAATAATAAAGAAGTCACAATCAGGCAGGTCAATATTTCATTAGGAGACAGGCAACTTCCCTTATACAATAATCTCTTCCACCTGCCTAATCTCTCCGGGTATTTGTCCAAAAAGCTAAACTACGCATGCACAGTTTCAGCTTTAGTTGCCAGGTTGACCAACTATCCCAGCTTCCCCTATGCATGCCAAGAATTACTGAACTCCTGCGTGCCTGCAGATCGCCAAAGATCGTCTTCAGGAAGCAAATAAAGAGAATATGGTAGTATCCTATGAAGAACGAGACAGGTAACTATTGCAGGATTAGTTCTGCTTTAAACTAACTAGAAGCCAGTTAGGTGCTCTGCGTGCAAATATGCTGAAAGGGAACAAGATGAAAGGACCACAGAACAATGTCACCTATAGATGAGATCTTGAGATAGGAGTGTGGTTCCTTATTTACCTGTCCATCCAGTTAATAAACGGCAACAGACAAAAATGAGGTCTTTCTGCCCTGCAGGCAAGCTTTTGGTTTGGCTACATGGTAAATGACTAAATAAAAAGAATTACAAATGTTCTCACAAGTAAGACAACTCACTTATACACGATATACACGAGTTATCCCTGTTTTTAACAGTTTGCCTGGGTGTCAATTTTAAATACAAGAAAGGGCTCCCTATTTCATTTCAAGTTTTGCATATTGGAACCTTAGTAGGTCCAAAAATAATTTAAAACTAACCCATCGCTACCCATTATTGTCTAAAGTTTATATTTAAGTTAGTAAATCTGATTACATATTATTTTGGAAAACAAGTAAGCCAAATATTACTAACACTATATCACTTTTTAGGTTTCATATACATTGTAATATAGTAAATGCAGGGAGATTTATTAACAGATGAGTGGCTGCAGAGAGGGGCAAGAAGGCCCTATACAAGTCTGTAATGGCTTACTGCTGGGTGGTAGTCAGTGATGAAGAAAATTCAATTTTCTTTTAAAAAAATTTGTATATGGAGAATTATCATACCATATCTAAAATTACTTCTATAACAAGATCCATTAATAAATCTTGATGGTGTGCTTAACAAGTCATCCACTCATTCAAGCTAGACAGTGATAAAGATGAAAATGTTTTAACTACTTGGGTTACAGCTGGAGGTTTTTCAGAGGTGGATCAAGGTATCTTTAAAGAAAATGCAAAAAAGGTGCACACAAAGACAATATACAAAAAAATGCAAAGGGAATGCCACTCATTCATTTATCCAAAAACAAAAATAATGGCAGGTGCTTTAACCTACACTTGAAAGAGGAAAGGTGCACACAGACAAAGCAATATACCAAAATAATACAAAGGGAGTCCCCATTACACTTTCAAGCGGGTCAGCAAAACCAAAACTAAATGATTTCATTTACTACAAAGGTTATTGGCTGCATACTTTTGCTGTGTTTATGTTTTTTTTTCCAAAGTCTCCTTTATATTGTTTTTCATATTGTCCTGCTACACAAATAAATAGCTACAAGCATTCACTCTTCTACATTATACAGTATATCGTACTATCAAAATTTCATGCTGTCCACGTAGGGTACACAGCAGCCTTATTTTACTCTTGGGGGTTTCAAGTGAGGACACATAGCCCAATACAGACATTGGAAAAATATATATTTTTTTACCTTGCGTTATGTTTTAAAATATATTGGAAGATTTATTTAGTTTTCCAGTGAATAATTGGTTTTTGGATATAAAATATATGGCACTGTGGAAGTCATAGCAAACTCAAAGCTATACAAATATACTCCTGTCATAAAAAATTCAGCAGGAAAAACACAATAGATTCAACAATTATGAATGTGAAGTATAGTAGAAAGTGGCCTTTTCTGAAAGTACAAGACATAATGTTGAAGAAGAAATAATCCACGGGAGATTTTATGCACTTAGTCTTTATCTATTGTGAGGTAAATTGCCTTTTTCCATACTAGACACTTATTTTTTTGTTTGGGACTGTTGCTGTGAATTTGTTCACTTTGCTCGAAAGATGTACTTAATGGCATAAGAGTTGGAAAAAAATTGTATTTGAATTGAGTACGCCCAATTCTCCTTGTTATAAATGTGTTAGGACAATGGGCAATGCTTTAATATGTTATTCTATACAAAAGTTCAGCCACAAATTTATCAGCATATCAATGTGGAACATAGCTGCTTGCTGAATATTACTTTACAATAAAATATCACTGGTTTATGCATTAGATGCAATATAGTGTATTTGAATATGAAGAAACATTTTTGCCTTAGGTTTTTCATGTTAACTCCTTGTTTACAGATATCAGAATTGGCATATTGATGTTTCAATCTTCCTAATAGTTGGTGATAAAGCCATAGTAACTTTACCTTTCCCATGATTGTTATTAGAAGCATTATTCCTAAGAAGCTTGTGTAAAGGCTGTTTATTGTTTAAATTAGGTCTAATAATGTGAGACTGATGGTAATTAGTGCATTGGATCTATTGGGTGACATTAACACACCAGGATGCACGAAATTCTACATGAAATGTGCACTTCAGCTGATTTTCTTTTCTGTAAAACACAAAGTGTCTGCTTAATCAAGCTGCAGTGGAACTTAGAACACACTAAATAATAAATAAGGAATGCTAAAATAGTTACTTATTCAATAGGTTTTGGCTGGGATTTTATGATAAAGTAAACAGCTGGTCTGGGGGTTGTTATATTGTTGCTCTCAATTGTCCTTTGTTTGGAGAGCCTGTCCCTTTTTTGGAACCAAATCCTTCTTTCTCTTTGTACTTTTTATTGGTCTGATGTATAGACTTTTATAAAAAAAACTAAATAGTAATTAAATTAAGTACAGTGAATGAGAATTGCTTCCTTGGGACTAGAAGAGGGATTCTGACAGATTCACTAAATGAAAATATGGGAAAATGATAAATGGTAAAATCATTGCAATGTTTATAGTGGGATTGTTATTTATGGGATTGTTTTGTAGGTACTTTGTTGTTCTTTGCTTTGTAAAACTGGAATTACACTTTAATTCATGTTTTTTTCACATTATTAGATTAAAGATCAGCAAAATCATGTAAACACTTAATCATATTGTAATGCAGCAACAATGATGTAATGTATTGGGTACCATTCATTTACAATAACTCCCCAAAACATCTACAGAGTGCATATAAGTTACAGACCCCTGCAAGACAGCACAATGCAGGTTGAACATTGCGTTAAGTAAAAGAAAGAGAACATTAAGCTCCATGTGCATTTCCACAGTGCATTGTGCTGTGGATGGACTCTCAGTCTTTTGCTATCTTTCATTCCCATATTTTATGTATTGTGGCAGCATGAACAGTTAGTACTGAATGCCAATTATTCCACAAAACCAGAAAATTATAGCAATTCGATTTTATTTCATTTCTAAAAATCTAAATATGGTTCCCTTCCAGCACATTGGTGGCCTTGTGCCCAACATCTTTTAGTGTTACAAATCTAAAATGAAGGAGAGTCTTCAGTGGGTGAAAAACGCCATAAAATGCCAATTCTATTTGCTGTAACTGACAAGTGCTGCACATGAATAATAATTAAACAAACGGGGGAAAATGCACAGCATCTGGATTTTAATATGTTTAGTGATTCCAAGTTCAGCTGCAGGGTTTGGTACTTTGACTGTACCATGAAATGATCCAGCTTTTGTCTATTAGAGGTGAGGTTTGGGCTCATAGTCACCATGGGTTTTTTAGCAAATTTTAGGATTTTCAAAGTTTGTGAATTATTAGTTTTGGCTGGAAAGTATGCATGTTGGCCTCTAGAAAAAAAAAAACACAAACTTTAACACTTTAACTATGCATAACCTTAACTAACTTTAACTATGCATAACCCTGTTCCTGGTCAACTTAGTCAAAGAGTCAAAAAAATGCCTTGGACAACCCAGACCCCTTTTTAGTAGGCTCAAAGTAAGAGGATCTTGCGTGTGAGGATATATATTTTTTATTTTTGGCCAATGCCCGCCATTGCAGTGTGCAGCTTCCCTTGCACTTTGTCAAGATTGCATATAAGCCCTACAAATGCCCAGAATTGAAGAACAAGATTTTTTGTTTTTTACTAGTCTTTTTCCTTTTTCTTGCTGATAAACATGGCTTCCAGAGTTTAAAAAAAATAAAATAATCGCACACCCCTTGTGTGTAGAAGTAAGGACGAGGCCGGCGGGTAATATGGTACTGTATCAGATTTCTATTTAAATCTAATTGATTTAATGTAAACTCGCCATTTTGCTATCTTGTTTTAAAACCTAACATTCGGCTTTAAAATGTTCAGGTTTATATCAGATATTTATTATAAGTGCACCGTTTATAAATGTATTTTGGTTGAGTGAAAAAATGGAGATCGTATGATATTTTTCTTTGATGACATGATATTATTATTTGACAATAAAACACATTAAAAAGCCATTTACAAAATTTTCATTACAATGTTTGTGAGCTTCAGGTCTTAACAATAACTCCAAGAGTCTTGAGTGAATTCCAGAGTAGCTTAGCAAATATGCCAAATTTAAAAAGGTAACTCAGGGGTGAATGTTGTTAGCGTGAGGGTACGGATGGAAGGCTTCACTAGTGCATTAGCAAAATCTGCTACCAGCATGGAAACTCACCTGGCACCAGATCACCAGCACTCACACAGTGTTACTAATCTGCTAAGACTGCTTTAATACCTTGCAGCCTTCTAATAATCCTATTTATGTGTTATTTATATATTGCAGACAGATTAAATAACATTTTCTGCCTACGAAGCAACATACTGAGTGACATCTCTCAAGCATCCATACACACACTCCTACATCAGTTAGAATTAAAAGCAAACACAGGGGGATATGAAAGCATATAAAGATATTATTTTTGATAAAAATTCATAAAAAACAAAAACAATTACTAATCTGGTCCTAAACTAATGAATTTCTAAACCCAAAACCAGAAATGTAATATATCACAACTTACGGCTCCTTTGATATGGTATCTGCATTTAGTTTCCTTTTCAGACTACTAACATTGTCCTCATCATTTCTGTAACTTAAGCAGAAAGCACCAACAGTTGCTTTAGGAAAAAATCTGGAAACACAGAATATAACTAGGTATTTAAGTTTTAAAATAGGGATACCCGAAACTGTTGATCCAGGGAACATCAGATTGCCTAATGGGATCGGGAGATTTTTTTCCGTGTAGGAGTCAATTGAACCATGTTTTATAAGGGTTGCTTTGCCTTCCTCTGGATCAACTAAGCATAAATGGTTCTATCTGGTTCTATCTGGAATATGCAAGCTTCTAGTATATTTATGTTTATTTATATTTATGATGGATTTTGATGTCTTTTTTAACCTTAAAAGACAAAATCAGATCTGTATTAAAATCGAGAGCTCCTACATGGCTCCCCATGGCTGGCACCTTGCCAGTCAGTTGGTCACTTAAACTGAAGTGCTGGGTAATGAAGAACCAACGTTTGTACATTTGACATCTGGTGGTAGTGAGCCCCCAATAATTATCTTTGGAGCTACATGTAGCATCTACCAAGAGGCAGCAGTTCACACTGTAACTGTGTAAAGATAGCCAAAGAGGGCTAAGTAAAATATAAAGGGCAAAAGCCTAAAATAAAGGAAACCACTCCACCACTCCATCCACCAAGTACTGGTATGCTGAAATACATTTTTGTTTTTAGGCTTAGATGCTTAAGATCTGGTTGTTTTAAGTAGGTTATGTATACCTGGCCATACAGTGATCATTTAATTGAAGGAGGTCAGTGATCTTGGGGCTTTTGATGAGCTTTGTGGTCAAAATGGAAACAGCCTTGTGGCAACATAGACGTTTGGTTACAAATAGGAAGCCTTTGGAATTATGGGTGACAACCAATGAGGTTATCTAATGTACTTTGAAATGTAAAATAAAGCATTCAATGTATTTTAATACAATGCCAGGACTGTAAGGTATGGTTTAGGAGAAATATTTATGTAGAAAGTGCAGTAAAGTATAGCAGCTAAGCAGAATAAGAAAGCCCAAAACATGTTACCTGCCTCTCTACAATGCAGCATTTGCTACCTGTGTACTCAATCTATATATCCCGGTGATGTGCAGTTCTAAATACATACAAATACTGTATTTGACAGTTCCCTGCTAAAGACATTTAGATTAAACATAGTATTGCATTGGAACTTTGACATTGCTAATAAATAGAAAAAGATGTTTTGATTATACTATTTTTTTAAATGTGACAAAAAATGTATTCATGCTGACTTTCAAACATACTGAACAATCCACTTTTATTTATTAGAAAATTCAAGAATCTTCAATATCAGAAGGGAATGTACATATCTTCGAATACCCTGCTGAGGTAGCTTGTATGAATAAAAACACTAACTAGAGGTACATGGCAATATCAAAAGAATGTAGAGACCAGCGCCTATCATTTGATGGGAGAATCCACAATGTATTGCTCAACAAAAAAAATTAATTATTATTATGATTTTTGGTGCTCCAGCAAAATGATTGATTCAAGGCAGGATAGATCCATCCTTTAATGTTGTTCATGCCAAGGTCTGACCTTATTATCTGAATGTCCAAGTGGAAATTGGGATTCATCAAACCAACCATTTTTTTCCAATTTTCTTTTGTCCAATTTTGGTGAGCCTTCATGAATTGTGGACTCACTTGCCGGTTCTTAGCTGATAGGAGTGGCACCTGCCCAGGGGACTGCCACTTACTAGATATTTCCTTTTTATCTGACCATTCTTTGTAAACCATAGAGATGGCTGTGTGTGAAATTCCCACCATTTCATCATTTTCTAAAATGCTCAGACTAGCCTATCTAGCATTACCAAACATGCTATGTTCAAATTAACTTAAAGTAGACCTATAACCAAAATTTTTACTTTACCTAAAAGAGTAGACAACCCTTTTATGCAAGTTCATTTTTTTGGCTTTAAAAAAAAGGTAACACCCCTCCCCTTCAACAATAAAAACAAAATTGGAATGCAGAGCCTCCTGGGATACATACGTTACACATCCCAGGAGTCTTCTAATTGAGGATGCTCTAAATATAAGTCCTGCCCTGAAAATAAGCCATACCCCAAAAATAGGCCACAATATACAGTATATAAATGCATGATCAATGGGTGCTCATTTAAGGAAAGCACTGTTGTTAGACATGAGAAGTTGAGGCCAGTGGTTTTATTTGAGGGAATAGAGTCACTAGAAATTCAAGATGGAATTCAGGGTTTGGACAGTTATGATGATGTTCCAGGAGATGATGACATGACTATCTTTGAATAAATGTTGATTTTTGTTGCTAAATATTACAAGAAATTCATGACAGATTTCGGGGTTTGGGGAGTTATGCCTGTTTGGCCTAAATACTTACTTGGTGTATAAATAATGTTCACAAGACTGAAAGACAGTCTATGCTGTACACATTATGTAATATGAACAATAATGAATAATACATTGATATTGCTTGCCTTTAAAAAACTCCTCTTTTTCTTTGTGTTTATTTTTTGTATCTAGCATTAAGGGTTGGCAAACCACAGCCTTGAAAGGATACTCCTATTTTTCCACCGGCCCCTATTTGTTACTGTTGTTATTTAGAGAATTATGATGATGTTACAGAATGTGATGACAGGACTAACTTTGTATAAATGTTGAATTTTGTTCATAAAAAAGACATCCCCTAAAATAAGCCATGGTGCATTTTCGCAGCAAAAATTAATATAGGACATGGTCTTATTTTGGGGGAAACAGTGTATAACTATAAAGGAGAAGTGCTGGGAATAAGAGAAATTTCTTTGGTAGATTCTTCATAAACTCTATATTCCTGCAATAATGGGAATTAGTTTGATATAACAATGGAGTTTTATACCAGTTGAAGAATTATTAGCAGAATTCATATTCTAATGATCAATGGTTTTATTCTTCTTTAAAATAAGGCTAACAGTCAGGGGAGAAAGATTAATAGAGTGCAATACTTGTGATGCAGATAAGCAGATATAATCTCATCGGCACGTGTGTCTGCATTGACAGGCACTGGCATGTTTAGATAAATTATGTATAACCATGTTATTCACATCATAATAATCTAAGTGCTATGTTTGTGCTGTTCAGATGCCTCCCTACTGTTTTCTGAATGCCATACCCATTAGGATCCTGTTTGTATGCAAATGATTGTTATTTATATCTTCCAACCCTTCATCTTTCTTCTAAGTTGACGTTCTTTGTTGCTCCCCTGTCTAAGGATGAAATCTTTCCCTTTCTCAGTATGAGTCCCCTTGGTGCAGTTTCACATGTCTGTAGTAATTATACAATAGGATACAATCATCACACTCTTCCTTTGGGAGAAATCTGTTTACTTGTGCATGGCTTTAATAGCAGTTACACGGTGTGCCTTTTCCACCTCATTACCAGATAAACACAATATTCCGGCTAGTATGGTTCATCTTTTATTTCTCACCTATGACTCAAGCTGTGAGTAGGAAGTCAATAGCCATTTCAAAACCAGATGCTTTGGGTTATATGGCCTAGTGGTCAGTGTAACATGGTAAAGATTGAAATTTAGTTCCATGGTGTGAAAAATGAATAAAAGGGAAGAACTCATTCTCAGTATATAACACTAGACATAATAGCCAGCCCTGCACTTCTGACTAAGTAAAGTGAAATAAAGTGCATAAAGAAAGTAAAGAAAAAACTGTTTCTTTCATGTTAATAAGATTTGTAATAGGGAATTTTTTTGTAGTAGAAAAATGTGGAATTCTAGGCAATTCCCACACCCCATTTCCCACAGTCTCAGTCATTCAGAAGTAATTGTTCTGGTTACATTGTATTGTATTAAGTGTCATAATTAACAAATCACAACTGGCAACTGGACTATGGTAATCTCTCAGAATTTCACACTCCAGTTACTATAATTATTCTCTGTTACACTGGTGATGACACATCACAACAAATCTTGGGATCATTGTGAGACACAGTGTAAATATACATAAAACAGCAATTATTCCAAAGAAACAAATAAAAATAAAGTGTATTATCTAGAATACACTTGAAATTGAACCCTAAAACTAATCTGATTCATGATTAAAAATTGCTTGATTGGTTTCTACATGATATAGCTTTAATGAACACAAAGTGGCTTATAAATGATGGCTCTCCCATTAACACTAGTGACCAGTACTCCGTAGCTAGTGACCATAGCTATTCCTATTGGGAAGGGCATACCCCCTGAATTAATTGAGTGCCTATTTCTGGCAGTATGTTTTGTCTCTAGTCAATTGGCATTATTGCTTTTTATTTATTCACCAATAAATGAAAAAAAAAAAGAAGATGTGTTATATACTACGAGGACACTTCCAAACTGCAACTAAGGCAAACAATGTAAGAAGACGCAAACCGTTCTAATACCATGGTTGAAATGCCCTAAATCTGTAGATATTGTATAGCTAAATTAAAGATTATGCAAATAGAAACAACAAATACAAATACCAACTGGCCATTGCTATATTTACATAACATTGACGATGGAGTCTCAACGTTGTTGACATGGACTTTCAATGTTGGATGAAGGTTTTTTTTTGCAATTAACCCTAAAAGTCTATAGCTGACTATAAAATGGCCAATAAAAATATTTAATATTAAGTGCTGCAACTAAAAGAATATTGGTCTGATATTACTCTTTTAGCGAATGTGAATATAGAGCAGTAGTAGCCTGCAAGGAGGACACTAAAGCCTCTGTTGGGCTGATAGGGATCTGTTTTATTAGTGAAGGTAGTAGATACCCCGAGCATCACTTACAAAAATTCAACTGAAAAATCCTACACTAGCACAATGACGACACATACAAGGGAGTGTCACAAAAACAGGATCTGATTTATGAAAGCTCTCCAAGACTAGAGAATAAGGACTATCATATGGGTCCTGTCCTCCAGGATTGAAAACATTTCGCAATTAAGAGCAGTTGATTTTTAAAAAACTATTTCATTTTGACTTTCATTTTTAAGACCATCCAAAAATAATGGCCTGCAATGTGCAACGTTTTAGGTAGAGATTTGTGGCTAAATGAAAAGCCATTTTTTATTAAATAGGCTTCCTAATACATTTTTCTGTAAAGCTTTATTTTATTATATATAAAATTATTTATTTTAGCAATAAAACGGCTCATTACAGTAATTCTGCAGTGCTCCCATTCATTTTTTGAATAAAAAATGCATAATTATTTAAAGTGGAAGCCAACCAAATTCTAGGCCATATGTTCAGGTCAATGTAGTTTAAAAAAATACAATGTTGCTATTACAATTGGTTAAATCTATCTTACCTGGAAAAGAATGGTACTGACCCCTGCACTGCATTGTAAAAATACAAATCGTGCCCTTTTTTCTATTGGAAGAGAAATATAAATTAATGTTGTAATATATCAGATCATTTAATTAGGGTGTGGGCATTTCAGTAATGTTATTGTTATAGCGCTTGATGTTTTTGGAATGATAGTGATGTGATATTCATTATTATTGTGTTGGTGTATTTTATTTTCAAAATGTATTTTGGTTCACAGAAAAATTTATACCACAGTTTAGGGGAAGTGGCATAGAAACTGGGGTTCCAGCATTCATATGAGGGGGTGCTGAGAAGTTCCTGGCTTTGCCCCCTTCCAGATGAAATAGAAAAATGAGTGTGGGGGCATATGACAGCCTAATATCTTAGTATGTAACTGTGCAAATATCAGATCTTTGCGATTCCTAAAACAGTTTTTTTCTTTTAGTGAAAAGCTGTGATGGCAGAGGTACAAGCAAGTTTTACGTTGTTGGAGTTACAGGCCGTCATGAAGTTTTTGTTTCTCCAGGGAAAGTCAGCAAAGGACATTCATACTGAGATTCACATCTCAGTGTGAATGTCCTTTGCTGACTTTCTGGAGTTACGGGCTGTCATGAAGTTTTTGTTTCTCCAGGGAAAGTCAGCAAAGGGAATTCACATTCACATTCATCAAACTTCATGACGGCCCGTAACTCCAACGAAATGAAACATGCTTGTGGCTCTGCCATCACAGCTTCTCACTAAAAGAAAAAACAGTTATATGCCCCCACACTTATTTTTCTATTTCATCAGGAAGGGGGCAAAGCCAGGAACTTCTCAGCACCCCCACGTAGCTCACTCATCTTTTCATGGGGAAGCCTAGGCTTTTTCTGCCATGCCAGGTACTAAACAACCACCAACTAATGATACCAGTTGCTTTACTAATAGGAACAATAGAGCGGAATGCCATTTTCTTTCAGGCATCGGGCAGATAAGTATGTGTTATTCATTGCCTGTTCTTACCTGCCTTGTAAAAAAATTTCAAAATGGAACTTTAGTTCTGCTTTAATAGTTTTTTTTAGGCTTATGTTAAGGCGTGATAGATACTAACTTTCAGGCGTGATAGAATAATTTCCAGATTGCTAATGGTACCAGTAGCTTCAGTAGTGAGGTTTACCTACTACAGCCCCCAAAATATATAGAATGGGAACTGGTGATTCATCCAACCAACTTCATCATGATAACTAGAATATCACTTTAAACATTTTACAAAAAAGTTAACAAAAAATGTCAGTGTGTATTTAAATAAACTCTTCCAGCATTGTATTTTCAATACTGCCGAGCTGTGATACTGTTTTTTGCTAACTAGATCTCGAGACTTGTCTGCCTAGCAGAAATCAAGCAGCCAAGCAATTTAAACAGGCTAGTATTGTTGTCACTCAGTCTATGTTGTTACAGATTTAATAGTTTGTCAAACCTTGTCTTTGAGCGTACGGGTTGAAAGGTGAATTTAATATCCCTGTGTTGTCAGGCAACTTCTATTTCCCTATAGGTTTATCTACAAAGGCTTGAAACATTTCTTTTTGTTGTGCAGCAATATAATAGTATAGTTACTGTCACTCTGGTTTATGTATTGTATTTTTTTTCTGTATTTCTTTTTTTACCTGTGCATAACCTTTTAGGAAGGAATGTATTCAGTTTTGTTCCAGAAATGCTTCCTTTTGTTCATTTTGAATAGGTTTGTACTGTTTAAAGGTTTGTACTAAACAAGACTAATTTATACCAATGTACTGGTTCCCAAGGTTTTACTTTTCTTAACAGTTCTGATCCATATACATAAATGAGGTCTGCTAAATGAACATGGGTACTGTCTGAAATAAATTTATATTATATCTGTACAAGTAGGGCACTATTACTTCACAGTAAACCTTTGGATTATTTCAGTCTGGTAAACTACATTTCAATGTAGTTAGCATTCAGCAATAGATGTCTGCACAGATCATTAGATTGGGGCTCCTGTGCCTTGGGAGTCCTTACAACCTGGTATGAAAATAGTAACATTACATAAGTAACAAATTATTTGACAGGTGAACCCTTGCTTTGCCATTGATGGCCAAATTGACAGGTTTGCTTTCCCCAGAATGCAGATGTAGTATATTCTCCTCTTTTTACACGCATGGTTATTAAGTTTTGGAACTTTGTGCTAGGTATCCGACTGCAAATTTTATGTGATCAGCCTATCGTTTTACTTCTGCAATTGAATATTTAGAATACATGGGCCAGGGAGGCAAGGTCTAGTAAAAAAATGTGAAGTAACCAAAAGTTTCACAAAGACTGTGGGGAATAATGGTGGTGTTTAAAGTTAAAGAGATGCTCATGATTTAATGATGGGCAGACAGCATAAAACATTATCTAGGAAGGAAGTAGACAAGTCAGGGATAGAAAGGTAAATTTGGGTTTGTAGGACAATGGAGGACAATTATTTCCCAAGAGAGAAGGCGTAAAGAGAGAAGACTACAATCCCAAAAACTTACCCTTGGGGAACACCTAGAGGGAAGGGATTGGGAGAGGAAGAGACACCAATAAAAGAGATATAGAACAAGTGGTTGGATATGTATAAATATTTACAAAGAGGGGGTCATGTCACCAATATTGACAAAATGCAGGGACTGGGGAAGAAGAAGGTGATTGAGAATGTCAAAACAGGGGAAAGATCCAGGAGGTGATAAAAAAATGTGATCTTTGGCCTTCTTTCAGGAGAATTGCTTTAGTTCAGTGTGTGGGTCCAAAACCAGACTGAGGAGGGCCAAGTATTAATTTGGAGTTTTTTTTTGTAAACAGGGTATTCAAGTAGTTTGAAAGTGTAGTTTGTGAATCTTGGGTTGGGGGTGGGGGGGGGGGGGGTTCAAGAAATAATCTTTTTAGTGATGGAAGGCTAATTACATGTTCAAAGCCAGAAGAAAAATAACATCAGAGAGGAAGAGGTTAAATAATTCAGTTGGTGCAAAGCCATAATTGAGGAATAAATTTAGATTGTCAGAGGATATTAGATTGAGAGGACAGGCAATGTCAGATGTGCCACCAGTCATCATGCCCAGGGCATCTCTATATTCTTGACTCTCAGTAAAGCTGCGTACACACAACATTAATTATCGTTGGAAACGAACGACTAACGCCCGTTCGTCTGATAATCTTTAACAAAAAAAGTGCCCAACGACGCCGATGAATGAGGATTATTGCTGGAAACGAACGACCGTCCCGGCGTCCTGATTGGGTGATGATTGTTCACAATCTATTGTGTGTACGGTCGTTCAGTGATTGTGGATCGTTGTGCAGTACACTTTCTCCTTTACATGTCACTTCCTGCATCGTTCAAACGATCGTATCTAGTGTGTGTACATTATTGGTGGATTATTTTTGAACGATCGTATTGTGCACAAGTCTGTACATGCTGTAATGATACGATCGTTCAAAATAATCGTGCTTAATCGTTAATCGTTCGTTTTCTTACAACAATTATTGCAAGTGTGTACCTTGCCAATTAAGTCAATTTCTACAGGGGTGGTGTCACAATACCTGTTGATTCCTGCGGCGGTCCCCACCAAGCCGTCCTGCAGTGTCCTGTGCATGTCTGCCTCATCAAGCTGCCAAGTGCAGCACTTGCTCTCTGGCTCCGCTTGAGTTAGCGTGCAGGACTTCTTGGTCTCACATGTCTATGGGAGGTCCTGCTCACACTGACACAGGTACTGGCACAGGTACTGGCATAGGTAGAAGGGGCTCCTTAAAGGGGCAGAGGCTATTTAGTCTCAGCAGTAATGGAGGCTAGTGCTGTGACATTGCACCAGCTACCTTGATACCCTGCGTTGGTTACTTGTGATTTCTGACCTGACCTGTGCCTGTAAACTGATCACGTCTGTCTGCCGCCTGACATGTGCCTGGAATCTTACCACATCTGTCTGCCTCCTGCCCTGACCCTCGTTTGACCCCGTACTGCATTCGCCTGCCATGTGTCTCTACACTGAGGTCACTCCAGCCTTCCTTCTTAGGTAGGGTGACCCCAAGGTTCACAACCTAATAACCCCCAGCAGCAAAGAGCCCAGTGGCCCCCAGGCTACTGGCCCATCACCCCTTGTGGGGTGCCCTGGTGAAGACCTGGTGTCACTTAGATTCCGCGACTCGGGTGATCCCTTGCTACCTGGCAGGGGAGATCCTTACAGATGGTCAGTAAAGCTAGGAAAGCTTGGAAAACAGAAAGTAAAGGAGAGCCACAATACGTTACAGAGCCTGCAGGTCCATTGTAGGTGCAACAATAAAAATTAATTAAGAAATTGGCCTGTGAAATTTTATTATGTTTCAATACATTATACAGCTGCAGTGTTCTCTCCAGCCCCTTTAAGCCGGGTGCACCACCCAGCAATTTTCAGTAACGACCTGGCTGTTGTGTGGTTACTGAAGAGTTGGGTCACAATACAGGGGCCTCCACCACCTACAATTTCCTGCCACCCAGCTTAAAAAAATATCTGGGTTGAGCACTGAGCTGACATTTACAATCAGGACAGTAAACTTGTGGTGTTCTTTTTCTGTATCATCTCAGAAATTGCTGTACCAATAAAATAGAAACTGTCATGGCACACAGAGCCTAATTTGTAATCTTGAGCTTAGTTTTAACTCACCAATGTGTCTTAATGATAACATACCTCCTCTGACAAAATAAATAACTTTTTATGATACATACTTTTCTTAAAATGAGAATTCAACTTGAAATATGTTCTTGCGGAATGATATAAAAAAATCACATTACATATATCCCATAACATAATAGGTAAAGAAAGCACACTACCAGCATTTAATAAAGGCCAAGATTGTATAAAGATAATATTAATATTATTATCATCATTCTGAGCCCAACCCAAGTATTATCACCAAGGATCCCTGAAATTTCTGCATGCAGCATGCGATACCCCTCTTTCTTTCAGTTCTCGGTGCAAATGCTTGCAAACTCTTGTAACCGAACATTTTTGCCATGGCAATTAACATACAAAGCATTAATAAAATCCCATCAAATGCATCTGTGAAAATAAATGACAATGCACAGTAACATAAGCATTGCTATTATACAGTATTTATATTGCGCCATCATATTACGCAGTGCTGTACAAAGTCCATAGTGGTGTCATTAACTGTCCCTCAAACGAACTTACAATATAATGTCCCTACTGTAGTTCTATGTCATTAATGTAGTCTAAGGTCAATTTTTAGGGGGAAGCCAATTAACCTCACTGCATGTTTCTGGGATGTGGGAGGAAACCCATGCAGACAGGGAGAACCTGCAAACTCCATGCAGATAATGTCTTGTCTGGGAAACGAACCTGGGATCTAGTGCTGCAAAGGCCAGAGTCCTAACCCCTGAGCCACCGTGCTGCCCATGGCTATACAAACTGATTACAGAATCGGCCTGAACATCTAACATTTGGTTTGGACAGAATACTGATTTTAACACAAAAATCATAATAGTGGGTAATAGTGGGCAGTGTCTGCCTGCTGTGAACCGTAACAATATAATCAGTGCCATTATTTACACTGTTAACCACCAGCTGTTTATAAGGGTACAGGTATTGTACAAAATAGTGATTTCATCTCTGATGACCACCAGCTAATGGAAACACTGGCCAGATGTATACCTCAACAGCAGTTCCCAAGCTCACAGGTAATGTTCAAAATGTTTTTTTTATTAGGGATGAGTGAGCGAGTTTTTAAAACTCAATCTCGCAGCAAATTCGGCTGTTCTCACTTACTGAATTTTAGGCGAGAACGGCCGGTGAAAATTCGCCGATCGAGGTCGATATTAAAAAAAAATTTATTAACTCAAAATGCATTCATTGAGAATATCATCAGCACTAAAAGTTAATTAACCTCTAGAGCTGGGGATCACACATCTTTCCAATGAATGTGGCCGAAGCGGCTGCAGTCTTCGAGGAGAGTGTGCGATCCCTGGCACTAGAGGTTAATTAACCTCTGTTGCCCCGGGGATCGCAAACAGGAGGATTCTCTGCGAATCCTCCTGTTAAAATTTCTGATGGTTTCGTGAAATCAGTTTGCCGAAATTTTGCGAAACCATCTAAAGTTCAAGGAAATTTTTGCGAGAATGCCAAAGGCCACCTCTAATGGAAACACTGGCCAGATGCACATCTCAACAGCAGTTCCCAAGCTCAAAGGTAATGTAAAAACAATTATTGTTTATCTTACTTTTGTGTTTGATATAAACCAGGATCAACAATTATGTATTACTTACTGAAACAGAACATATTCAACATGTGCAACAAGTAAACCATATTTTAGACAGAATTATGTTTTGTTAGTTCTTGAAAGTGTGATGAAGTGTTAAAACCTGTAAATTTTGCTGGATGTGTCCAGATAGGGATGTTATCTCTACTTTCTATCTTGGAAGCTCATCAAAAAAACCCTTAAAGTGAAAACTCATTTTAGAAGGGATTAGTTGTCATGAGAACATTTGTCACCATTGGAAGATTTTTTCCTCACCTCTTGCCCTAATGACAACTCTAAAACCTTGGTTTTTCAACTATTTTCCGTCTTAGTAAAAAGGGGCAAAAGGACAAATTGATGATAATGATGTCCCTGGTATTTTACAAAAGGTAATATGTGGGGTTGCAAATGAATTTGCTGTGCATATAGTGGAGTTATTTAATTTGTGGATGTTGGGGAATATACACTGGCCAAAACAAAAGTCTCACACTATAATCCTTTGCTGGATTTCCTTTAGCTTTGACAGCATACATTCACCATGGTATCATTTCATTATGTTTATGCAATTAGATTTTCACCAAGATTTTTTATTGATATTTTATTTGATAAGATAGTTGGACCGTGAAAGTCTTCTTTATTCAAATCCCAGAAATTCTCAATGCAGATCAGGTCTAGATTTTTGTGTTGCCCAAACCATGCGTGAAAATGAAGTCTCATGCTTCCTGAACCACTCGTTCACAAGGTGAAAACGATGAATCGTGGCATTTTTATTATGGAATATGCCTGTGTCATCAGGGAAAACTAAATTCCAATGATGTAAAATGATGATGTTCACAATTTTCAGGTAGTCTACTGACCTCAATTTTCGGGCACATAAGGTTGCTGAACCTAGATCTGACCAAAACTAAAACAACCGCAATCATAACACTGCTCCACAGGTACAGGCACATTTTCATGGCAAGGAAATGTATGTTAATTAAAGTTTCTGGAGTTAAGGTTTAATATCCCAATTAGGCAAAAAAAATACAAGTCACTCTATACTGACTACAAGAACTTGATTTGGGCTTAGTGTCACTGAAAAAGTTTGTTTTTTCTAAAAGCACAGTTAAGACATGTGCTAGATCAGGAAAGCTCAAGCCACTTATTTATGTAAGTGGTTTTGCTCTAAATCTGTGTTCATTACACCAGAATACTGTCATCAGTTCTTTTTATTGCAGGACTGACGATCTCTGGAGTGCCACTATGGCTGTCAGATAGTCCAGGGAATAGCTAATCTGAGATAAACACATGCAAAAAAACCTCTCTCCACAGTAAACAGCCAAGTGTTGATAATACACTGATATAAAAGTAGATCTAATATAAAGTAGGGTAAAATGGAGTCGGCTAAGGGGTCAGTAAATGTGTTTACAGGATAATGGTGTGAAGAGAAAGTGTTGGGAGCAACATTCTGCAAAAGCTCCTGCAATTAACTATAATGTAGCACAAAGTAGTTTAAGACCAACTAAAGGGAACATTGAACAAGAAAAATTTTACAGAAATCATGTAATTAGGGTAAGTTATAGGTATTTCTTTTGGAATGGGAACTTTTAACTTACAAAATCTATGTGTAGGCGTGCTTGGCTGTAGACTTATAGGGCCTGATTTAATAAAGGTCTCCAAAGGCTTGAGAGAGGATACACTTTCATCAGTGAACACAGGTGATCCAGCAAACTTGTAAAGGATCTGCTCCAGGATTAAAAACATTTCTTCTCTAGCTTTAATAAATCAGGTCAATGTTTTCCAATTTAATACAGGAATGCTGGGAAATGTAGTCTGTCCCCTATTGTTGTTCTTACTTTGGTTTGCATGATTGCGCCTGATTGATTTATTCCACCAGCTGATTTTAGCAATAAGAGGAAATGAGGTGCAGCATAGTGTGTAAGCACATTTGGCCGTAAAACAGATAGTTTGTATACAGGTTATCCCCAGGTTACATATGATATAGGGACTGTAGGTTCGTTTTTAAGGTGAATTTGTAGTCGGAACAGGTACATTATTTTAATAAATGCAATTAGGACAGATGTTTATCTCAACATATTATTTGGCAGCATGGCATCAGTTACTGTATACTGGAGTAAGCTGTGCTTTGATATGCAAAAAGAAACAGCTGCAGAGTTTGTCTTGGTCATTAAAGGGTTACAAGATGTTACAGATCAGCTCCACTCTTAGGATCACCCACAACCTCAGCTGTGTTTATCAAAAGATTTCTTCTGCAAGTCATGCAAACTGCCCCCCTTCAAGCCTCCATCCTGCACAAGAGCAAGCGGGGAAGCCCTGTTCATATCCAGGAGGTGTCTGTATGTCAGATGTCCTTAACTCGGGGGCTACCTGTACATGGTTTGAATCCCCTTATCAACCTTATTGCTATTATAAGTTACAGTATTCAGTTTTCTGTTTAGTTGGCTCTAATGAAAAAAAAAACTGTGCGGTTGAGGCATGTTCCTTCCTTCAGAACAAGATCAACCATGTGTCCAGAAACTACTTGTTGCTTTCAGGAAACAACCCACAATCAATCATAAACTTGTGCACATAATTGTTACCTACTCAGTTGAATGGGAGCAGCTGGGAGCATGATTATGCTTTATGTAGATCTCTGTGGTCAACCACAAGTTTGAAATGTCCCTAAATGACCTAAATGGTACCAAAGACTACAGCCATAGTCAGAGTATAACTGATAACTTTTTTTATGAACATCATAAAAGATTCTTAATGTTAACTTTCGTTTTATATTTTCTGGTGTTTTATAGAAATTTGTTACAGGCCTTTTGCCAGGGTCTGTAACAAATCAAAGTGACAGCTTCTTGCTTTCCTGTTTTGATGGCTTTAGTAATAAATTTAATATATTGCACATACATAGATCAAAACAAGCCTCCATGAAATCCTTCCAGTTAAAATATATATGCTTAAGTGAAATTAATTACCATCCTTTTAAGCCGAAGTGTTAGTATCTGTTCCTGAGTATCTGAGTGTTGAGATGGCTACATCATAGTAGAGATGTATCTAATTGATCATAATTTATGACTGGTAATTGTATAAACTTATTTAGAAGCAAAAATACCCTGTAATTAAAATTTTGTTAGGGACAAACATAAAACACTGACTGTCACGTAGATAGATTCTGACAAAACATTTGACAGCATCATTTATATTGTGTCCACATTCTGCTGTCGAGGGAAATTATAAATTACTGTTGGCTCATCCATTGCTGTCTTGTTTACTGTTAAAGAGAACAGAACACAGAAGAGCAATGTTTTTCAACACTTTTGGGCACAACTGACAAGATATAACATAGATTGGTGGTATATGCTTAGCAGGGATTTATGAACTTGTAAAAAAATTGGCTCATCTTAATTGTCCATTTTTATTTTTCCTTTGGACCTCCAACAAATCCAATATATTTTTTAAAATATTTCCAGGGAACAACTTTTACCTTTTGTAACTGGAATAAAAAAACAATTATTTGTTGTTCTGCTGAGGTTGATCAAACCTTGACATTTCATTTGCTGTTGTTCCTAAGTCTAAGGGAAATTGTGTAAAGAAGGGATATAGTGGTAAACAGGGGCTACTTCTTACCCTAAGATGTGCAGAAGTTCTATGGACGTCAGTGCATTGTAAAGGGACTCATTCCAAGATGGTCATTTCCAAGGTGAACGGTGATAAAGGTGATCCCGCCCCTGCTGGAGAGCCAGATGAGCTTGAATTAATCACACCATTCACAGACATACTTATTGCAGATACATTTTTTGTAAAATAAGCATTTGAAATAACCCTTTTGTTCACTAATAATTTGTAATAAAAACTATTGACCAAAGCAATGTTTCTCAACCAAGGTTCCTTGAAACCCTAGCGTTCCCCCAGAGCTTGATAGAGGTTTCTTTAAACATCAAACAAATTGTACTTTTCAGATCAGTTTGAGTGACACCAATGATCATTTTTCCCATCTGTAAGGGTGACAATCTTTCCACTGGCTGGCAATGTAAGAGACATTATTTCCACTGACCACCACTCTAATATACTGCGAGCTGTTGATATTTATAGCAGGGGGTTCAGTGGAGACCCAAAATGGTATTTGAAGGGTTCCCTTATGGTATAGATCATGAAAGGCTGATCTAAAAAAGTTATTAAAGCCTGGAAATCTTTCCCATCAAGTGAAACAGCTCTTTGAAAGATGAGTTGCCAGCAAAATGGGTATATAGGGGGACATTTGTTAACAAGGATAGTTGTTTCCTTTACAACGGTCTAACAGGGAATTTCCTTCACCTTGGAAAGATTTTCAGGTCACTTACTGTTCAGTCTACAGAACAGGAACTCCAGAATGAGACAGAAAACCTGTTCCTGCTCTATCCCCCCAAAAAATGGCTTCCAGGCAAAGATTTGAAATACATATTTATCATGTTTTCCCCACCATAGCTTTGTGATTTTGTTTAGCTGATCTTCTGATTTATGGGTATGTTTACACCGCACAACCAGACACTCATCACATATATAGTAGTTCCTGGTTAAGCAATTTTCCTTTCTGGTTCAGAGCCCAGGTACATCCCTTCGCTTTCAGCCTTCACAATGGACCATATAATAACTATATCACTTTTGTCCGGTAAACATAGTGCAGCAGGTAAGCATCAAGGAGAATGTACGGACTAGTAGGGGTCAAAATCACAAATAAATTGACAGATAAAACTGTAAACATATTGGAATTTACAACTTTGCACTTACCAAGAGTTTGACTTTATTTTCTGACACTTTTATGGATTTATATAAGTATTTGTGATACAGCATCTGCTCTTATACAATAGACATATGTAAAAAAAAAAAGTATGAATGGTAAAATACTAACAATATTATGTTTTTCTACAGGTCCAGGAGGTTCAAAATTCACCATTGGCAAGTCCATCTGGCTACTTTGGGCTCTGGTTTTTAACAACTCTGTACCAGTGGAAAATCCAAAAGGCACCACAAGTAAAATTATGGTCCTCATCTGGGCATTCTTCGCAGTAATATTCCTGGCCAGCTACACTGCCAATCTGGCTGCCTTCATGATCCAGGAGGAATATGTGGATACTGTGTCTGGACTCAGCGATAAAAAAGTAAGGGATTAGGAATTCATGGTGTTGATTTTCATTACATTTTACAAAACTGTAAAACTTGGTGCTCTGTGCTGATTATCTAATAATAAAGCTGTTTTAAAGTATCAGTTGTCAAGAGGATAAACTTCCAGACATGCTGATAACTGATTGCTGAATGAATAAAGGAAATCTCCAACTTTTACAGACAGGAAAGATTTCTCAGCTGTCTAGGCGGAGTTGGCAGAGTTGGGTAGGGGAGTGGTATATTATACCATGATATCAGCAACAAGAAGGAGAAGATCCTATTCATAGCTTATTCAAATTCCTATTTTACTTTTTTTTTTAATAATTCAACAGATATCCTAAAGGGAAATTGTAATCATTTTTGCCTTTTTTCATGTTTATAAGTTTCTAAAACTATGTTTTAATTTTTATTACTGAAGGATGCATTTATGACCCTGTCCAAAATACCCAGCACTACCACTACTACTACTATAATTTGTGGCATTTTTTACATTAATATATTTTTTTTTCAATCCTATTTTAAAATAGGATTTACATAAAAAAATGTGCTGATCTGACACAGATGATACAATGTCTTTTCATTTCCAATAAACTGCTAACAAAAACAGTGGCATCCTTTTGTGTAACTTACTAGTTCTATCAACTTCCCCCCTCCACATAATGGATTTATTTAGGTACAACCTAGGGTACAACTATGGTTACCCCTATAGATACAGTGGAAGAAAGAGGAAACCCATATAGGAAACATGACGTATGGTTATCGGGGGGAGAAAGGGAAAGAAGCTGAAATGTATTTTAGGGGGATCCTTACACTTTAAGGGTGCTCCTGTGACACTGTTTTCTCAGAACATTCTGGGCTTTCTAAGGACAGAGCACAGCAGTAGCTGTACTAAAATCCAACAAGCTTTACAAAATATCTGTCAGTGTGTGAAAACAACTTTTTATTGCAATTGCAAGGGTAAATGACAGTTTTACCTGGAGTTCAGCCTTAAAATAGAACTTAAATTTATTTAGGACAATTAGGTATAACTGTTGAGACAACGTTTTGGTCCAGAGTATGTAATGTATAACACAACTAAAATAGTGTAGAGGACATATTTTATGTAAAGTACAGCACAGTTTAAAGAGTGCAGTAGGTAGAAGTATGTAATGTACTTTGGCTACATACACACGTCAGATGATTCTCAACCGATTATCACTTCAGGGCTGGTATTGGACGAGAACCTGACGTGTGTACTGCGGCCGTCCGATGTCGGTTATAGATCAGTCCTGGCAGATCCACAAACTGTGTCACTACTAATGTCAAACAAATGTCACTACTAATGACAAAATCTAAGCTACATCTGGAACTAAGCAGCTAAGGTGGAGGTTGAGCAAGTTGTATAAGGGATCTGATTGTTTTTGTTGTTTTTGTCTTTATAATGTAATTATTGTTTCCACAATTTCTGAAGCAACTCATTTGAAATCTGCATTGTTTACTTTAAATAACATGTTTCTAACTTTGCAATGTGAGTAATCATTAGCACAGTGTTGCAGTTTGAAAGTTAGAAATATGTTAAAGGCAACAGTCAATAGTCAATCAAACAGCAAGCTACAATCACACATATACTGTATAAAAATACATCATTTACATGGCCGACCAGTCTATTATGAGCTTTTATTAGACTCATTTATAGAATAGCAAATAAATGTATACAATTAGAAAAGGCTTCCAAAACATAAATAACATAGCAAACAAAGATGCTGTTAGTTATTCTGATTCTGAAACTTTTGCTTTGCTCTCTTTATCTACATATCCAAACTTTTAAAAAGTTGAGTTATGTTAAAATAAAAACCAAAAAAAAATAATTTGAAAAAAGATATCTGTGAGACGTGCCCTAGTTTTCTCTCCAAGAGCCTGAAAAGAGGTGTTCTTCTTTTTGTGTGCTTTGTGTTGGGTCTCTATGCTGTAATGAGTGTTTGCAAATGGATCTGCTGATGATCCTGGGATTGCTACTGTTTTGATGTGTCATCTCTGACATTATTCGAAGTGAGAGCTCTGAAGGCACTTGTATTTTCCCCAGGTAAATCAAGCTCAGTCTTGTTCACATCAGAGAGCAACCGTTGCCTTGTGAGCTGTAAAAGAATTAGAAACAATTTAACAATTAGGATATAATTAACATATAAGTACGAAAGGCCAAGAATAGTTTCAGGTTTCCTTGATTAAGCCAACTTGGATACCAATGACATCATGCCTTAAACAGGCAGCTGGCGGATAATATTGTAAGTGGAACAAAACAGCCTATCATTAAACATGGCACCAAGTGTCAACTACTTCAGTTGGATGGTGACGTTGGCTTCATTTGAACAGGTGCACGCTGCCACATGGAACAAACTTCAATGAAGCCACATGATCTCAATGAAAAAAAATCAGTGGTTAGTCACTGGGGTTAAAAATATCCTTTAAAACTAAATAGTTATATAAGGGTGAGTCATAATGGTTGAAATAAATCCTGTTTCTGATATATATATACCTTGTTAATTGACCTTAAAAAAAGTCTAAACATTGACTTAAAAATAGTGCAAAGAACCTAATTGATTCTGAAATGATACATTTTTTCCTGGGATAATCATGGTATAATCAGCTCCTTCAATCAACATTACTAGTTGTCACTATCTTAAATGGGTGTCTTTGCATCCGTTCATAGATGCCGTGATTTCTGTGATAACAGGTTATGTTTTTGCAAACATTTGTATTTTCTTCAAGTAAATGGCAAATTATATCATTAGAGTTTTAAAAGTTTTACAAGAGGTTTACAAAAAGTTTGTAAATGTCACATTTCATCAAGAGTGTGTATATGTTTTTTTATGTCTTAAGATGATGTTGTAATTATGGTTAAAGACTCAACAATTAAAAAATGTATTAAGAAAGGGAACAGACTCATATTCGGGCATTACATTTTATTGGCATTTGAAGGATTGCTGTGTGCATTGTCGAACAGGCTTTACATTTGTAATATTTATGCAACAGTAACATTTTCACATTGGTTCTAGACACCAGCAAAGCTTACTATCCAATGTTCTGACTATAGTCATATAGACATGCTCACTAAAATGGTTAGTTTTTGTGGGACATTATTAATCAAACAGCATTTTTTTAATAATAAGGCAGATGGTACTTACAATTTAAAGGGCACACATATAAAGTTCTGTAGACCACTTTTTTCAGAGGATGTTGGTCACTTGTCATCAGACACTCTTCTGAATCCTCTTTACAAGCAGTTTTCTGGCTGGATTCAGCCACAGAAGTCCAGAGGTGACCAAAAAATAAAGAAAAATCAGTTGTTAAATTTTATATCTTGGTGCTGCTAATTTTTCCTTAAGCACCACTCAATAAATTCCATTATGGTAATTAAATCTCTTCTTATCACAAATGGTAGCTTAAGATTGTGCATTACCTAAGGCCTATAATTAGTTTAATATATAGAAAAGTTTTGTACAATGTTTTGTGGTATGGAATGCATTCGAGTGTTTTTTTCAACACTGATGTGAAGATCATTTCTAGTGACTTGGTGTAACAAGTAATAATGATAATAATATATTACAGGTACTAACATATTATGGAGTTCCATACTATGAATAGGGGCTGCAAATTACAAAACTAAAAATTACCAACTATAACACAGAAGAACAGAGCCTTGCTTAATTGAGCTTCCAATCTAGGAGTTGGAGTAGCCTAGTATACCTTATATAGGGGAAATGAAACTGGGCATAATCACTGGTTGTTGGAAAAGAAAGGAAGAAGGGTGAGAAGATAAAAATAAGTGATTTAAAGGGAAATCACAGTAGAAGATAGACAAGTCTAGCTGGAGAATTTGTGTTAGGGCTACAGAGTTGAGAATCAAGTTAGTGGAATACAAGGTAAGAAGATGTTGCAGTACTCGAGGTAAGAGATAATATTAGTATGTATGAGAACTTTGGTGAAATTTGCATTTTTTTGGAGCTGTTGCTGGAATTGGCTGGTGCTAGATATGTCCTAGATGTGGGAAGCAAAGGAGAGTGCAGAGGCAAAGGTTACACCGAAATAGCATGTCTGTCGAGTCCGAAAAATAACTATGTTATTTAAAATTAGAGAGATATGGGTGGGAGAATTTTAAAAGGGGTAGAGGAGGGAATTATGAGTTCATTTTAATTCAAGTTCAGTTTCAGGTACTTGATAAAAATTGGACAACTTTTGTGACATCTCCATAATATTAAGATATTGTAAGCTGAAGGAGGATATGAATTTGCTAAGGGAGTAGATGTAAAAAAGAAGATTACTCTGCAGGTAATGGTGGAGCCTTTAAAGAAGGTATTTTTAATACAAAGGGTGTAGAAAGGGGGAATCCAGATCTAGTCATAATGGATAGGTGGAGTTGGCTCATTTAGGAAATATTCTTATAAAATATTAAACAAAATTCAGCCAAAGAAGGTAGTCAAAGGGCAGCTCACTGCCCTTTCTTTTATAGATTAACTTTCAGGATGCATTTCCTGCAGATCAAGGCAATCAAATGCAATAAAGAGCAGATATCCTACAATTTAGAAATGTTTTTGCCCCTTGAATACATTTAGTTTTATGCATCTTGTTTGGACCTAATTTATGGTTGAGAATCAGTAACGAGTTTTACTTTAAGCTGATATCTTAACACGTGTTAATTACCTGCAGAGCCTAATAGGGGAAATTTACTATTGCATTGTAGAAAAAGAACATTTTTCCAGGTTCAAAACTCCTGAATTATGTATGTTAAAAAGGAATAAAGGCTGCAAACACGTTCATATTTTTTGCGTTTTGTGTAAGACTTTCTTTCATATAGGCACTGGATGCAGAACCAGAAAATTTGGTGGGTATTTTAGCATGGCGTTCCATTTAAACTCTGAACTCTTGTCAACTCTAATAAGTGTAAATTAGTGACTAGGTGTTGAACAAATCTTACATGTAATGTCAGTCAAAGGTGACATCATCCTCAATGATTGGGGAAGTGTGTAGTAAGCTTATTGGGCTCAGTACAAATTCTTTGATCTTGTGGTTGATGAAATGCAATATAGTTTGATTTGTGGATCAGATGCTTCCTTTTTAAGGGAAATCTACATTTTTTTAGTCTAAAATGGTTTTCTTTAATTTGTATTTGTACATTCTTTTTGTGCCTGCTATAAATAGAACCAGCAACCCCGCCTACTTTTGGCAATCAAAATTAGAAATTGCAAAAAACACTTTAAAACCACGAAGAGCATTTTATATTTAGACATCAATAACATTTTATTTAGTTTTGTTTTGCTCTAATGTCATTTTATTCATGATCTACAAACTTGTTTGTTGGAAGTGACAAGCGATTTGCTTGAGAATGAGTCTTTGTCAGGTGTGTCCTGTGAACTGTGTCTTTTCCGAGAAGACATTATTTCTAATTATAATCATTGGAATGAAGAACCAGCCCAAAAAAGTGCTGGCTGCATCTTAATAAATCTAATCTTGTCATTCATCCCCAATCTATTCTGGGGAGGATATTTAATTATGAAGGGAAGATGTGCATGGAGATTAACTGCATGATACGAAATGAGATTCAACCTATTGAAGAACAGAAGAGACTATTGGATCAATTTTATAAGGTTCTCATAATTTCTCTGCAGTTCGGGGGATCAATAGCAGAGACAGTCAAGTGAAAAGAATGTCCTTGCTTTAATTTGTTTTTGTTCCATGCGGCTCCTGGCATTTTTTCTGTAATCAAGTCCCGACTCTAGGTAGAAATTTGAAACATATATCATTTGGTTCAGTTTTAGATTTTTAGAGTCCATCGGAAGTAATACATTCTTTAAAAGATGTATTTACGTCACATGCCCTTTTAAAGTCACTAAAGTAAAGTAATTGTCCCCTGTGTGGCTTGCTTTTAAACTGACTGGTGAATTTCCTTAGACATCCAAAGAACATTAGCAAGCAGGAAAACCTGAGCATTGAGAGGTCATCTTTTTCCATCATTCTAGGATTGTGTTTTTAAACCACGGTTCTGGGGAACCCCAAAGTTCCTTCAGGGGTTGCTAAAGGTTCTTTAAGCAATTAGGTTTTGTGCCTCTCAGATCAGTTACTGCTGAACCCAATGATCTTTATGGCTATCTGTAAGAATGGTATTCTTTTCACTGGCCAATGATGTACTATAAGAGGTATTCTTCCCACTGACCACCACACTAATTTACGGTGAGCTGTGGATATTGTTATTATTTTTTAAAGGGTTCCAAGAATGTTTTTTCACGGGTACCCCATGTTAAAAAGTTGGGGGAGGATGTCGTTGTTTGAGATGTTTCCATGTAAACTGTGATTTGCTCCCCTCTGTGAGCATACTATTTGTGCTTCATCTGTAGAGTTGAGTACTGGGTCCTCTGTGTGGAGTTATTGGCCTCAAAGTTCTTCTGTTACTGATGCCATTTGTCATCATGTTTGTATTGTGAAGTTACAAGAATACGATGTTACATTAAAGACAGTTGATATTTTTCTTTATGAACTCCATCCTAACCTTATTCATTATAAAAGATCACCTGTCTGAGGAATACTAGACAAAGAGATTAAGGAAAACCGAAAAGAGCCTGAAGATGCAAAGTCCTTTGAGGTCTGAAGAGAAGCAATGAAACAAAATAAAGTTTAGATAATAACAAGTAAACCAGATCTAATAATCATCTTTGAAGGAGAAGGTGTTTCCAACTTATATTGCCCCTGACTTGCATAGTTCAATATGAAAGACTTCTTTAGTATCTTCTTCTATTTCACAGTTCAAAGGAATCCAACTGCAACTACCCTTGAGCAGTGCAATGTGCAGATAAAAAGAGTTTTCCCAAGATAAGGAGTGGTCAGCTGGTATGATGATCTAAGTTCAGCAGGTCTGACCTAGGAACAAAAAGTTATGTTGATATGATGCACCAAGAGCTTTCTTTATTCTGCTCCAGGCTTCTAGTCTGCTTAATGAATGAAGGAAAAAGCATTTTTAATGTCAGGAATAAGATTTTTACATATCTTATTGGTCCTACTTTCAAAGGCAAAAGGGTATTATGATTTGATACATTTAGTTCTTTGAATTTGCACTATGTGTTGCTAAAATATCCTGATTAAAGTAGAGTGACTCAGTATGAACAATACTAGATTCTGACTTATTGTAGATAACCACAATTATTTCTGTATGTTGATTATATTATACAGCTTCCTTCTCTTAATACAAGCATGGCAGTCCACTCAGAAGAGGTAAAATATTTCACATCCTAGGTATCCATCATCATGGATCCCAGCAAGGTAGCTAATTGCCCTTTTCTTAAATACAAATACCCATTAGAAGCCAACCCACTTAACTGCCCTGAAGTCAAATTTCAAATTACTTTCATGTAAACATAACAATAAAAATTCAGAATGGGTATTTAATAAATATACACTATAGTTTTTTTTTATAAAACGTCATAGACATGCTATAATATGTGCATCTAATGTTGTGTATTTTTACATCAGTTTCAGAGACCCCATGAGCAGTATCCACCTTTGAAGTTTGGCACCGTACCCAATGGGAGCACAGAGAAGAACATTCGGAGTAATTATCCAGACATGCATGCCTACATGATTAAGTACAACCAGCGACATGTAGAAGACGCCCTACAGAATCTAAAAACAGGGTATGTTTTTAAACGTATGTAACTGTATCTTCATCCTTGCCAAATAATATACTTAGAGATGAAGACAATAAAGATGCCTTACCTTTTAACCAGGCAAGGGAAAAATTGAATAGGGATATTTGTTAAAGTGCACAGTGGACAAAGTGCCCATTTGGTGGTCATTGATAGGGTTTAAACTTAGCAGTATAAATATACACACACACATATATATGTTTTTTTACACTTTAAAGTATCTTTTGAAGCTAGAGCCGTGTCACAGCAGGTTTCAAGCTGGTGTAATTTCTGGAACAGCTTTGGGACTGGAAAACCAGAACAAGCTTGTTGTAGATGCCTGAAGCTAGTCACAGCTAGTGAACAAGGGGCACTGCTAATATCGGTTTGTGTTTGCAGTATAATCAATATCATAAATCAAAACAAAATGGCTTCAAAATATTTAAAAAAAATAACAATGTACAGTATCCTAGCCTCCTTGAAGTTCAAAGTTATATTATTATTATTATTATTATTATTATTATTAATAAACAGGATTTATATGGCACTAACATATTATGCAGCGCTGTACATTAAATAGGGGTTGCAAATGACAAACGATACAGATGATATTAGAAGCAATTAGCATTGAATTAGCATAGAAGACTTAACAGCCAGGCAACATTTTAGTCAGCAGTAGCAGCCTATTTAGGTCTAATTCACTCTACAATAGATATAACACGATAATTTTACTAATTAACCATTGTGATTGGCTGAAGAAACAGTATATTCTATTTTGGCCTGCCAAGCAGTCAAGGAAATAATGATGTGCAATGTACAGTGGGTAGTTCTGTGTTATCAGTCATTTCTATTGTCCACTATGATGATCAATTTTTTTACCTGATGATAAAATGTTTATTCACCTGTCTCTCTTTAGATACATGCCAAATACTTATTGTTCTTAATGAACATGTACAGTGTTTTTATTATATTTTCTGTAATTTTAGTTATGCATATGTATAGCCAACAGGTGGAGTTTTATGTTCCTATATATGTCTATAAAAGTTTTCATCCAGGTCATAGTACATCTCATAGTATCTAGTCCTATTCAGCTAGACTGGTTCTTAATTACATTTCATAGATTGTCCAAGCCACTTCAATTCTGATGTGTGCCAGAAAAATACCCCAATATGTGTATACATCCAGGAAGAACAGACACAATAAACCAATCACCATGGAACGTGACAAGGCAGATATTGATTTCCAAGAGCACGATGGGAGATGTGAAAGCTGCAGAACCATTCTTTAGTAGTTGAATAATACCATCTTTGATGTCAGGAAGTCTGTATAAGTGTTAGTCCTTGAATTCACAGTACATACATATTTTTCTGTAACTCATCCACATTTATTCATGATTGATCTCTTTAAATAACTTGCAAATACAGAATATTACCTATGCCAGATGTATAATTCAAAAGGTACACCATTCAATGGGCTTACCACACCGAAGCAAAAAGGAGAAGATAATTGTTAGGAATACATAACATTTAATTTGATATCTATTTGCTGTCTTTTCTAGTATGCTCGGGGGGGAAGGGGTTAATATCTAAGACAGATGCAGCCAACACCCTACACTGCCCCTCAGCAGCTGTAGGGTGTCATAGCAAATGTTTTGCTATGATACCCCTAATATTGAAATTCCATTACCTTTGTAAAAGTTGTCTGGCAGTTAATAAAATACTACTAAAAAAACTATAAAAATTAAAACATCTGTCAAATTTCTCCTGAAAACCACCAGCCAAAAGGAATGATGCTTGTTGTATAGCTTAACAATGTTAACTAATCCGCTCGTAAGGTTAATTTTCATATTAAGTATTCCAAATGCAAATTTTGTCTTAGTTCAGCCAAATAGATCTTAAACTGATTTTTAGGCAAATTTGGGCAACACCAGTCACAAGGATAACAAAAATTAGTGAAATATTTTTTTTTTATGAGGCAACAATATAAACGTTCTAATCCACTCATTCAAAAAAAAAGTTTGTACATAGTTGGGTGCTACCAGATCTCAAAGCAATGATGTATAAGACAGAGGGAAAAATAGTTGAAAGAAAGATGGTTGGCTGATCTTTAGAGAATCTGGTTAAATAAAGTCAAAGCAAATGATCAATCATGAAAACCTTCAAATGAATTATACTGTGGGATAAATCGTTTCAAAATATTTTAAAGCATGACATTATACTAGGTACAATTTCGACACAATTTATTATACAGTATAATTAATTTGAAAGTTTTCATGATTGATCATTTGCTTTGACTTTAACATGCCAACCAATCAGAAATTGGCAGATAGTTTGGTTGGTTTTGAAAAGTTTTCCAATAATAATTTAGTGATGAATTTTCAGATGAATATTCATCTGCTTATCGATTTTTGCTGAAAATATAATCACCTTAATACTATATACACACAGCCACAATCAGAATATATTTATCTGCAGTAACAATAGTTTTTTTGGATTGCACTTATGTAAAAATCTAAAATTGACATGTTTATTTATTATAGGAAACTGGATGCATTTATTTATGATGCAGCAGTGCTCAACTACATGGCTCGGAAAGATGAAGGCTGTAAGCTGGTGACTATTGGCAGTGGAAAAGTCTTTGCCACTACAGGTTATGGAATTGCGCTACAAAAAGGTTCTAAATGGAAACGTCCTATTGATCTTGCATTGTTGCAATTTCTGGGGGATGGTAAGTACTTCAGTTTTCTGGGTAATAAGGGATAAGAATGCCACCACCCACTCCATACCACATCATCCCATCTAGAAGCCAGAAAATGGCTAGGAGGTGCCTGTTCTGCAGAAATAAGCTGCTGTGCTCCAGAACAGTGGTCGCCAACCCTTCTGACCTCACGGACAAATTCTAAGGAATCTGGGCCGCGCATGCTGTCGGGAGCCATGTGTCATTTAAAGGGGAAGAAACTTCGAAACTTCCCCGAGAGTGATATCATGATGCCAGAACTCGCCCACTCTCCCATCGCAGGCTTAGACCTGCTTGCTAAATTCCGAGAGGACAGTAGCACAGTGCTGTGGACACAAAAAAAGTTTCCACAGCCCTGCGCTAATGTCCTATCAGGCTGTTTATCAAGCAGGTCTAAGCCTGTGATGGGAGAGTGGGTGGGTTGTGTCCATACGGGGGACAGATCACCAAAATTTTGTTGTGGACCATCGGCTGGCGACCGCTGCTCCAGAAGACAGTTATAATGAGCATGGTTTTCTCCTGTTGACCTATCATTATGTACTTTACATTTACATTAGATAAATAATATTTTTTGTTCATTTGTTAGCATTTTATTAAAAATAAGAGTAAAAAAAACATTTTAAGAGACAGTGATTCAAATAAAAATTCTTGTTTGTGCCTAAAAATAAATAAAGGTATTTATGTAGGCATATTAATCAAAAGGTTACTGACAATAATGATGTTGCAAAAATTGGTTTGAGTATCTATGGATCAATGACCTGTTGCCATGAAGGAGTTAACATAAAAGAGAAATTGAGAAAAAAAAAAGGAGCATAGCATATAGAAAAAAAATAGAGCTCTGTATATTATATTAGCCTACATAGTTGAACACAACAAAAAATACAACCAAATATTCACAATAATATGAAGAAAATCATTATGGCTAAGTCTAGGCTGACTTTAATTTTAAATGCTTATAAATGCACATATGGCTTTTTTTAAGGGTTTTTAAGAGTTTATAAACCAAGATATGTGGCAGAGAAGAATTATAATAGGTTAAAAAGAACTACCAAATGCCCCAAACTCCCTATTTATGTCAATGAGGGCATTTGGAATGTTTATATTATTTTTTTATATTATATATTATATTTATACTATTTATTATTATAGTATTTTTAAGGCATTTGGAAAGGGTTTTTGGGAAGCTTTAATGGGTGTTTTGACTTTTTTCAAATGCTGCAGTGTTTTTTTTTTACAGTCATTCATAAAAAAAAGTTCTGGTGTGGACTGGCCCATTGGAATAAATGTAAATTTCATAAATAAGTACTTAAATACTGAGATGTATTCCCCTCAAACTAATGGATAAAATCCTAAATTATTACCACTTTTTAAACAGTTAACTTGGTTGCTATAAAATGATCATCTTTGTTTGCAATCTGCAAGAACAAGGAAAATGTTATTTGCAGAGGTATCCAATATTGAGAGCGAAAAAAGCAATCTGCAACAGCTGTTTTAATAATGTCTACTTCTTAACCAGCTGTCAGGATTACTATACGTTTGTCTATACAGCATTTTCAATCTACCCTATACATTCTCCCTGAATAGAAATGCTTGCTCCGTGTACAGAAAATTAGAAAAGTACAAATGAATAAATCAGTAGGGCTTCTCCATCTACAGCCTGTGGCCTAATAGTTAAAATAGGATCCAGCCAATCAGCTGGTGGTTTGAGGTCGCAATGTTCTGTTATTGGGCATTTTCAAAGGCAGTTGAACAAAGGAGAAAATTAGCCTTTTTTTTCCAGCAGATGAGTTTATTGATTTTTCTGTGCGTATGTGAAAAATAAAGAATGTTGCGTTACTTTGAACAACTTTACACATCCATAAGTATATGTTACGCTACTTGATCAAACCTTAATTTAACAGGGATTGACACTTAAAAGCTAGTTTGCAATGTAATCATTTTTCCCTTCGTTGTGACAAGTCCTTTCCCTGTGATTATTGTGTTTAACTGAACTGACACACTTTCTCGGCAAGGATGAGCAGCTGTGGAAATTCTTTTTAGAAGAGAATTATAGCCTTGTTTTAAAATGGGAGTTGAAGGGATCTTAAGTTATTTTTTATATTGAATTATAATCAATCTGAGATATGTATTTAGAGTGATGAGCTTTTAAAAACTAAATTTTTACCCCCGCCCCAAAGAAAAAAAATCTAATACATATATATATATATATATATATATATATATATATATTTATTTATTTATATATTTACACACCATACACACCATAATTTAATTTTTTTTTTTACAGAAGAAGACTCAAGTATTTGTCAACTTCAAAAGTTTTTGACTGTTGTTGACATTACCAACAACACATCTCACTTGTTTAATTGTAATATTGGGGCTTCTACTTTTTGATTCCGAAACTGTCCCTGCTACACTGGCCCAATTGTATCTTAATAAATTTTTATTGACATTATATGTATTTTCATTAATAATAGAACATGTTTATGAAATATTAAGAACTTGTCCTTTTTTCACAAATGTACAATTTTGATTTGTGCTGCCTCCAGGCAAATGTAAAAGTACAAATTTATGTGCAAAATTGAAAATGTGAAATGTTTACAAAAGTAGTAAATATTTATTTGCTATTTGGTGAAATTTAGCCCCAACTGTATTGTTGTACAGTGCTGTGTAGTATGTTGGTACTATTTAAAAAAAGGTTAATATTCATCATAATAAAAATATTATAAATAATACAGTAAAGTCCATGGCCACTGACTATTTGAAGCAGATATAGACTTCAATGCAAAATTGATTTTTTTCAATGTTTCTTCACTCCACTGCCAAAAAAATAGTTCAATATTTACAAAATGTTTGAATCATGATAAGATAAATTATAGATAATATAAAACTTGCCTGATCATCCCTTCAGCACATTTTAAGAGAGGGTGGATAGGAATACAATCAGCACAAGTAGGTGTGTTACATTGCAAAGGGCGTGCTAACAGGGAGAGAAGTAGTTTTAGCATGTTCTATAGATTGTTTTAGGAAAAACTAAATGCTTTTCTAGAAAAACAGAATATAACTAGGTATTAAAGTTTAAATGGTATGACGACACCAAAGACTGTGTCCAGGGAAGATCTGATTGCCTCAAGGGATTAGAAGGGATTTTCCCCCTGTTGGAGTAAATTGAACCATGCTTTTTTTAAGGCTTTTGTTTGCCTTCCTCTGGATTTCTAGCATATATTTCCCTAGTGGTTGAACTTGATGGATTTGTGTCTTTTTTCAACCTGACTATTTAATTAAGAGAGCAGAGTGATAGAGAGAATAACTGATCAGTATTCGGTTTCTCCTTTCATTGTCTAATCACACACTGGGGGTGGAGAGGGGACCAAAAAGTGAACCTTAAAGCAGAGAAAAATCAGACTGCCTGTTAGTCGGCTTTGTACTGTTGGCCAGAGCTTTGTTAATCTCAGGTTAGGAAACACATAAATACTAATTCATTGTCACATAGAACAGCTCCTATATATTTATTTCATTTTGGTGTTATACATTGGGAGCATTGGCAAAAGTGACTGAACATAAAATTCTAAGCAACTTATTTTTGAAGTGTTTTTATTTTTTATTTTTTTTTACAAAATAGAGCAAGCACATTGCCCTGATTTTGGCTTGTGCTTGTTTTGCAGATATCACCATCTAGAAGACGCTATAAAACATACTCCACCATACCATGATTTGCATTTATTTTTTCATACACAAATAAACAATATTCTTTTTCAGCCAGCAAACTCTCTGGTGTCTGCAGCAGGGCAGCGCTGGTTTAACCCTATGTACAATTCTTTGAGAAATACTGCACACCTCCTAAATAAATTGCATTCATTTTTGTTGAAGTGTAGATTATACATAATACATGTTTGTATACTGTTTACTATTTTGCGAGATAAAATCTAATAAGATTCACATGTATGAGTATTATAAATCTTCTATGTTACGTTTATCAATTCTTTATGGTTTATCTAAACTTGAGTTGGTTTTGTTTTTAAGTTTTTTTTTTTTAGTTTTTGTTAGTGGGGAAAGGGTGAGATCACCAGTTAGGTTATTGCTGATCCAAAGAGCAAAAATGTCAACAGTCATGGTTCTTTGACAATCCCTGTATTTTGGGTTTCATACTGACATGTATTCATGTATTTCAGGGAGCAATGGTCCCCTTTATCAAGGTAACAAAGTGGTTCTTACTGATGTCTACCAGAGGTTGGAACTTAAGTTGCGCAACTTGGACTTGAGTTGCCTAATGAACGACTTGCAACTCGACTTGGGGGTTTTCCCCAGCAACTTGCAACTCGACTTGCCACTTGCTTTCTCTTTTGACAGCTGAAGGTGACAGGGAGGAAGGCAGCGAGGCTTCTGTAACACTGCCTTCCTCCCCCCAGCTGTCAAAAGAGAAAACTTAGAATGCAAGAAAGCTGGGGATGAAGGCAGTGAGTCTTCTGTAACAGCACCTTTCTTGCATTCCAAGTTTTCTCCTCTGACAGCTGAAGGTGGGGGGGATGAAGGCTGTGCCTTCTTGGTGATTTTGTGCATACATTGAATAGCAGTCTGAGAAAACAATCAGGGCAAGACCAGTCAACAATGGGGCAGACCAGTTGACAGGTTTTCATTGCTATTTAACTTCATTGAATGGTGAATATTAAAATAGGGAGAGTGCAGTCCTTCCTGCTTTTAGATGAAGGGGTAGTACTAAAAGCCATTGGAACTGTTGGAGAGAATATGTAAGGCTCCCTCTGTTTTGGATAGGTGGATGTGTTTAGAGATCAGTTATCCTTGCTACTACACGGGAACAACCATACTTCAGACAACCATCCATATTGTAGGATTACCCAACAATTCAGGCATTTGTCAGTCCATAAATGTCAAACAACTCTAAGTAGACTGAGGAAGCAGCCAGCATTTAAATTGCAGGACCCACCAAGCACCCAGTTTAATATGAATAACTTAGCATGTACGTATTACCCCTTGGACCTTTGGATGGCCTTTTGGTGTAAATAACTAATATGCAAAGAATACTATATAAATCTTATGTTGTAATTAGGCAACAGAAAAGGGATGTACAATTTAGAAATGGCACCAAAGCAATGGAGGAACATAATATTAAACAGTCTAGGGTTCTGAGGCTTCACTTTGGAGCAAAACGCTTTAACAACAAAGGTACTTCAAACAAAGTACAGATCTTGTTTGTTTTAGTCCTCTGTGATCTTTGTAAGCAAGATCAAAATCAGTATCTATTATCAATAGCTTGATGCAGTGTTTGTTTATGCTGTGCATTTGAATAGCAGACAGACTGCTAATAGTTCACTATCTTTATTCCTGCATCAAATTTATATCCTTGACCAACTTCAGCCTATGCATTACCATTTTTATTCATTTTGCAAATGTTTTTGCTGTTTTCAGAACAATGACCATAACAGATTGCTTTCTATATGCTAAAATGATTAAGTACATAGTTAGCCAAATGCCTAGGCATAGATTTCAATTGTCCCAAATGGCAGCATCTGCTGTATGTTAATTGAACTAAGTACTGGGTATTGTTTTTAAAATTTTCCTAGAGTTTGTGGCTGAATAAATAGAAGTGTCACAGGCAGTATCTCCCATACTAGATGGCTTTTCAATAGATACTAAGCTACTTATGCACCTATTTACAGCTAAACTCCATGCACACAAAGTTTTTTTTACATATATTTCTCAATAGCCAAACATCAATTGAACCTGCTAATTGTTTACAAAAGCCTTTGCAATTCCAGTATAATCCAATGTTTTGTCATCACTGTAATGCACATAGGCTGTGCAGGGTACAGAGATTTTGGTTGGGTCTCAAAACGTCCTGCCACTATGAGCTGCCTGCAAACAAAGGTGTAGATACAAGACCGGTTACCCTGCACAAGAAAAGAGAGCAGCAGTGGCATTCAATCTCATAATTTACACCAGTAGAACTGAAGTCAGTCAGTAGGGCTGAAATAGCTTACCCAACTATTTCTCATGGATTTTCTCTGAGCATCCTCCCACATTCCAAAAAACATGCAGTTCGGTTAATTGGCTTCTGTAAAAAAATGACCTTAGACTGTGTTAATTACATATGACTATGCTAAGGACATTAGATTGTGAGCCCCTTTGTAGGACAGCTCGTGACATGACTATAAACTTTGTGCTACGTAATATGTGGGCACTATATGAATACTGTGTGTATTATTATTATTATTAATAATAATAATAATAATAATAATAATGCCTTCTTGCAGTGACTGAGCAGCTTTCAGCATTTTTTTCTGTAACTTAAAGCAGAACAAAACTTAAATATACGCACTTGCACCCACTCTGTGATCTTTGGCTAACCGGAAGAATTTAAAAGACTTCACTGCTGTGAACCTTAAGGACACATTTCTTTTGTATCTCAAAAGTTTTATTGGTTTTCATGGGAGAATGGACAAAAAATAATTGGGGATTAGGAGGTCATAAACATACATTGGTACATCAGGATAATATTTCCTTTAAACAAATTAAAGAGAGGAAAGTATTCAACATTGCAAAACATTTGAGGACACCTGGTTTTTGTGCATAAGGATACGTTTCTTAACAGTAGTTACAGTTACAGAGATCTGTAAATTGGTATAAATATATGCAAATACTTTAATGCCCGAAGCGTGATTACTGGTTCATTTAAAAACTATTTCCTGCCTGAAATTGTACTTGTGATGATCACTTCAATGTAATATCACTTGATGGCTATTTGATGTTCAGACCTCAACCTACCAGTAAGCAATTGTGTAAATTTAATTTCTTTTTTTTAAATTACACTATTACTATAATGGCTTCTTTCTGCCATTTTTTTCCACTGAGTAAAAATAGTCTACAGTTTTGAATTTTCAACAGGATTGTCTATGCAAGACCACCCTACTGTTCTGTAAAGTTGTCAGTCTCGTCTCATTGCTGACCCCAGTGTGCCCAGAACTATTGGCCTGTATCTGTATAACAAATAGATATCTTTCCAAAGGGACACAGTTTTGTTTTTGTTGTGCAGTAAAAATAAAAGCTGTCAAAGTATTTGCATATATTTATACCAATACGTAAGTAAAATTTACAGATCTCTGTAACTGTAACTACTGTTAGGAAACGTATCCTTATACACAAAAACCAGGTGTCCTTAAATGTTTTGCAATGTTGAATACTTTCCTCTGTTTAATTTGTTTACCATTGCAGCTTCTCCAAGATTAGATATAACAAGTGTCAGTTCCTAATTTTGGTTGTCAGGTATGGACTGTGTCTTAGGAGCCATAAGAAAAAAAACTATGCCTTAATTTACAGTTCAAAATTCTAGGACCTCACAATTTTTTTTTTATATTGGGATGCTATGCCATAGTATGTTCTGTTATCTGTTATTTCATTCTTCTTATGATCTAACTCTCCACTTTATTACAATAATTTAATTTAGATTTCAAAGTGGGTGCTTGTAATCCCTTTTCTTGTGCAACTCTGCTCCTTCTGCAGGCTGCTCCTTCTGCACATTGTACATGTCCAGTCTCAGGCATGCACAGAAGGGGCTTTCTTCTATTTTAAAAAAAGTTCTGATCTCACACATGTGCAGTGAGGGAGTCACTTTTGATTTTATATTTTCGCGAAGTGCATCACCCGATCTTGCTTCTGCGCAGTGCAAAATCGGGTGACGTAGAAAGAAGAACCAGGAAGAAGATGGCTGACCACACCCAGAGTCGAGTCTGCATCAGGACCAAGAAGAAAGATGGGGTAGGGACGGGGTAGGGGTCAGTTTGGACAAGGATCACAGAGGGGTAGACGATTTTCCATCTATAAAGGTGTTATTTTTTTTTTTAATGATCTCTTTAAGGTTTCTCCACCCTAGCTTATAATTGAAAAGTGGAAAGAGAGGCAGACTGATGAGCCAATCTCTTTAATAAACTCTCCTTCTGTGAAAAAGCATCTTCCACTGCTGAACACCTGTCTGGTTTCTAATTCATTCATTATGTATTGATGATACAGAGCTTTCCTAAATTGTGTCTTTTATATCTGCATGAAGTTTAGAAAGACTTTAGTGTCCCTTTAATCATTTATTACCTTTGAAAGAAAAAGCATTATACTACTTAGATCAATTTGTTCCACCTTCACCTTATTTATTCCTAGTGTTTCATTCTAAATGCTGGAGTTTGTACATTACAGTCTATAATTGACCAGCACCATATGGTTTAAAATCATTTCCAAGGAGATTCAGAAATAAGGTCATGTTTTCTCAGTTTTATTTATTTATGTTATGTTATGTAGTCTGAAAGCTTTCTCGTGTTTTAATGCAATAATCAATCAGGATCCCTAGCGAGGCCAAGGTTCCTTAAAGATGTAATAATAAACAACACTGGAATAAATTGGAGTGTACCATAGTAATATATTCTATACAATTCTAAATTCCATTTCTCTGAGAATAAAAGAATATGGGACTGATGCAACTCATATATGTGTTTCCAATGTACTGAGCAGGATTATATAGCTTTCCTGGACCTGACCTTAGACCAAGAGAATGTTTAAACATGTGGACAGTAATAGACATGAAGTGGATGCATAGATGAATAGAAATCAAACATGAGACTCAGGTGCAAAAAAGCAGGCTAATATCTCGCAGATATTTTTAAAAATTCCCTACTCTTTTAAAAATAAAATAAACATATTGGGCTTTTTTTAGGTAGCACTAGCTGAATCACACTTTCTTTATCAAATGATAATGAACCTATTTTGAATGGCAGATAGAAGAAAAAGAACATTGACAAATTTCGAATATAAACCTGCCCTGCAGTACCAGTGATAGGGTCATTTTTGGAATAATAAGCCTGGCCAGTGTTTGGTTAACGTTCATCGATTTGGATAGTGGGATGCGATACTGACAATATGGCTACTCTCTCCCCCTCAACCCTTGTTAATAGTGAGGGTGTTGGCTTAACCAAAAGCCACCTATTGGAACCTCCAAAGCTGATGACCATATTTCAAAGACCAAGCTTTGCATTCGGTTTTAAAAAAATCAAATTGCAAATCTGCACATAAATTGATATGGGCCATAAACATTGAGCCCACAGGATTTACATAATTCCAGTGGAAGTGACAAACCTAATTTCCCATAAGTTTATTGCTGTTCCCTCACTGTTAAATCACTGGCTGGAGACAGGAAGGTGACCCAGCCATGATGCTTAGGTAAAAAAATTCTGGTCACCAGTTTGGCTGTATGGGAAAAAAAAACAAAAAAGAAAACCAGAAATCCTTTAGACAGGTATGATATCTTCTAAATACTGTATGAACCTAAACTGTATATTGAGCTGTTTACCTGGAAATCAGGATTAAGAGACAAACAGGAAATGATAAGTATGCAACACATATGTTCTCTATTTTAGCTGTCTTTGTTGCAGCACAAAAAAGACATTTTTTTTATTTTACACATTGTATTAGAATAAATAAACTCTTTTTACTTATCTAAAAAACCGAGCTATAAATATTTTTTTAATATTCAGTAGGCCTGGTAAATTTTTGATAGCCTGATCTATTTTTGCTCGAAATTTCCACATTCTTACTATTAATCCCTTATCACATATACAAACCACTTGAAAATGTCAACTTAATTTGCTTAAAATACAATCAGCCTTTTTCATGCTAATCCAAAAAATAACCCAATCACTCGCTATTAACAAAGCTGAAAATTAGCTAATTTGAATAAATAATAAAATTATCCACTTTTAGTATGGCTTAGTATTCAAATGAGGCTTCCATATAATCCACACTGGTGGTGTATGGGAAGAATAAACTGATCTCGGACTCATAAATATTTCTGAGAGTGCAATGAAACGCTTTAGTTTCATCTCATCTAAAACTAAACTAATCTACATGTCTAAATCTGCGTACAAGTTATGTATCCAACTATTGCAATGGTATCTTATTTTATCTGCTAGTAATTTTTTTTATCTCAGGAATGGCCTTAAACAAAATATAGATTGATCAAGCTGAGTTTTAATAATGAAAAATGAAAAACTTTTTGATTCCTCAGATTCAGTTATCAAATAAAGGTATCACTGGGTTTTATATTACCTAAATATGGTTTTCTAAGGAAACTGGTTGGCTGATTTTAGATGTAATACATTACCCAATAAGCCACGACTCTTGCATGATCTTGGCTCTATATACTTTAGTAGTGAGTGAAGCTAAAAACTGTTGTTACCCTTTAGGGACATGAATGGAATCCTTGCAGACCCAAATGCCCTGATCTGAGAGTGGTTATCAACTTGTAATGTGTTTTATTGGATTGCTATGTTGCCACCTGACCCAATGTCGTGTAAAACATCAACGGATCATAAGGGCCACCCAATAAAGTCTTGATCATTGGGGAAATAATAGCAACTGAACCGGACAGGACTGCCATCGGAAATATTGGGCCCAATACTAGGTAAACATCCTATGTCCCCCTCCTTCATGTTTAAAAATTACACCATAGCAAAAGTCAAACACTTTTGATCGGTAACCCAGTACCCCAATCACCCCTCCCCACCTTTGTTCCTGATTGTCCCCCACTGATGGTGGCATTGTAACCAGACCCCATATGTTTGGACAGAACAATCCTTTTAAGGACGATCTGATCATAATCAGGTCAAGAACTTATCAAACAACCCTAGTAACACAGATAAAGTGATACTGGTAATTGTTAAATAATTAAACACGTAAGCTTTCAAAATGTTTAAGGTGTCTTTATCGAATATGGTTTACTTGATGGTAACCCTACTGGTACTTGATTTTCTAATGAAGATGTGATTTTTTTTCATGGGTGAATAAAAACAGTGCATTTTGTTTTTTTACAGATGAAATTGAAATGCTGGAAAGACTTTGGCTATCAGGTATTTGCCACAATGACAAGATTGAAGTGATGAGCAGCAAATTAGACATTGACAATATGGCGGGTGTATTCTACATGCTTCTCGTTGCAATGGGATTGAGTTTGCTGGTTTTTGCATGGGAGCATCTTATATACTGGAAATTACGTCACTGCATGAGGCATTCTGGAAGACTGGACTTCTTGCTGGCGTTTAGCAGGGTAAATATGCCATTATGTTTTCCATTTGTTGGTATTGGCACATTTGAAGTATATTTTTGGTGAATAAAGAATACATTAAAACCTATAATTGTACTCCAGGGGGACAAATCATATGGCAGATGACCTCCACATGTTTTCTTAACTATTATAATAGTATATGCATAATCTGCAGCACTATTTTTCATGCTTTTTTAGTCTAGACCATGCCCATGGTGGCACATATGCACACTTTATCAATAGGTCATGTTAAAAACTTTCTGTTGTATTGTTAGGATGATCACACTATAAGAAAATAGCTAGCAGGACATTCGAAGGTAAAGGATCCTAATGTTTTTTCTTAATATTATTTTTCATAGATCTTTTACATTTTAGCTCTTTTACATAAATCAAATTGTACCTTTTACTCAATTAAAATACTGAAGAAAGGTATATAAATGATAATATTAAAAATATCTCTCTACCTGTTAGTACAATTAATGAATTAATATGGGAACCACAGAAATATGATTTAATGAAAATATGGGCATATCTTAGCCATTGTATACCTGTTAAACAATGGGATTTATTAATACTAGCGATCTTCAACTGGTGAGATTTTGCAAGTGTCTTGTTTTATCGGTCAGTTAAAATACTGCAACCTTTAATTTACAGGTTCCTGCATTTATATGTGCTCCCCGGAGAAGCATCATTACATCTTGTTTCACACTAAATTCTGAAACTCTAAAATATTTACTTGCAGTTGATAGTTATGGTCATGATTTTTCATAAATGTCCCTTACGTTTGTTTTACTTTCAAAACCAACGCATATTTATAGCCTGACAACGCTGTTTGATGCATGAATCTCTGAGGAAGTGAGAAGTAATGCTGTTTAGCCATCTCTTTTATTGGACGATTCTATATTTTTTGTTTCAGATGTGACATAGCAACACCACATTAACTTAGACAAGATTTTTTGATAAGTGGATATGAATCTACAGTCATTTCTTTGTATTACATTTTATTATGAATAATTATAGACAAAAAGCATAAGCCTGGCTGAATAATCATTGGATAAAATGTATTATATTTTCTTGTTGAGATAGGAATAGAGTGATTACATTACTTAATGCCATGTTCTGTTATCAGAATTCAGCCATTGCTATGGGAAAAATAGATTATTGCTAAACAGTTTTAGAAATTTCCACTGGTATTGAACACTGTACATGTTTGCTAGTGTTGAATAGCCCATCACTGGGTGGGGGAAAAAACTTCAGTCCTCTGTAAGCTCCAAATTACAATTTGGAGCTTACATATGGTTTCTTTTCTTGCTGCCATGGGAAAAAAGAGCAGTAGCAAAGCAAAAGGTAGATAAATATCAACCAATATGGGGTTGGTAATAAAGTACATAGGGAAAGAAATGGGCAAACCATGATCCAAGAGCAAATCTTACTCCAGCCAATGGCAGCTTAGCATTGATTGCTAGCATGCTCGGCACATCTTGGCTTCCCCAGCAGCTGCCCCAGACTGAATGAACTCCTATGCGCCTGTGCAAGAGTTATGTCATCCTGACATTGGAGGAGAGATTTGAATAATGTCACCAAAGACAAGATTGGAACGGGAAAGAAATAAAGGAACGAGTGAACTATTACTCTACAAGGAGATTATTGGCATAGCTTAATGATTGAGGTGAAGCTTTGCTGATTTCAGCTATCCAACCACATAACCAACAAAGTGAAAAAAAAAATGTTTGTCTTCCACTTGATTGGGTATTCTTTGCAAACTGATCAATGCTAGTAATTCCTCTCTCACAGTGAAAAGTTGATTTTGCAAGTCAACAGCCTAAACTCCTTTACTTGGGCTTGGTGATTGACCCAAGCACTGGTACATAGGGAAGGTCATATCCTCAGAATGTTTTACTCTGAACAGGAAAAATGATAGTTTTCTCTTTAAATGAAGGTTGCTGTGTTGTGTCCATTAATAATCGCCTAGGGTTCTGCCAGTTTTAATAAATGGATAAATTAAACATAGTGTAGGCCATTTAACTCAAACCTCTGTAATCATTTGAGGACCAGCATTTGTAAAACCGTATTCAAATGAACTCTTTTTTTTTAAATGAAAATGTAGTCAAAGGTTCCATTTAAGCACTTCACAATGATTTACAGTCTACTCAACCCGCAAATGGAATGAAATCCATTAAAACACATGTCTATGATTAGTCTTGCCTTTGTGTGCCATCATGTTAACCACTATTATATGTTTATATACTTTTCTTGCAAATTGTTTTCCATGTCTGAGTGTGAACCATTTTGTTATCTCAATTTACCTACCTACATAGAGAGGCGATCCATAAAGTGTTCATTTATAGCCTTCCAAGCAGCCCCTTTTTGCACTGTGCCTTTACTCTTGGATCTCTAATGCGATAGCGGCCATGTAATTAACATGCCAGCCACATTAACAGCTTCCTGAAAAATGTGTCTTTTTATCACACTGTGGTTTCTCAGGTGATTCCTGGCAAAGTATTCCGTCTCTATCTCTCTCTATCTTATTTCTCCAACCATCCCCCCTCTTCTCCCAGATTGCCTCATCTTGTTACTGTTTCTCAAAAATTAATGACCTAAAACAAGGACAAACAAAGACAACAGATCATTCCAGGAAGAGAAAAAAGACCGGATCAGATAAGAGAGACAGAGCGAGAAAAGGAATTTGAATATATTTAGTACACATTGCATAATCATTATGTACAAGGTCTGAAAAATGGACTTGTGATAACCCTTTGTGGGCTGCTTTGCTGCATCATGATTTAAGTAATGGAGGTATTATTGTGGTTACATTACAGTGTTGTGTATAGATTGCTTTATATATAAATCTTAAGTTCACTATTAACAAATCTTTCATGTTATCCAAAATTAATTAACTAGCATTAGTATAAATTATCAGAAGGCACCTTGTGGTACATTTTCTTCTGTTAAAATTATTTCTTCTGATCAGGGGGAGAATCCTAACCAAAGCTGTGCACAGAACTTTGAATTCTCTCCAAATTAAGATTAAGCCCTGTCTGCCACTAAATCGTACCCAAGGTCATTCAGCAATCCAATTACAAAGCTTTTGTAGGCCACTGAGGTGCTGGCATTTGACAACTGAATAATATAGGGTGGGAAATACCATCACAAGGCACAGTTTAACTTTGAAAAGTCAAATCCTTGCATAGTAACTGAATCTAGAATCCAAGTTTTTTGCCTGGCAAGAAACTGATTTAAAACCAAACACATTAATGTACTACAAGGTACCTACATATTATCATTAGTTCTTGCTATTTTACTTTGGTGGTCATGTCTGTGTTACAGAGTGTCTGTCCACTCAAATTAGATTCATTTTATTCTGTAGTGAAATTCACCTTGAAGAATCACCTAATAGCTTATTATACAACTTAAGAACTTTATTTTACATACCCTTTTGGTTTTCCCTAATGTAAAAATACTCCACTTTAGAACATCAGCCACAAGTGGCCAGACGTGGAAGCATGGAGCAAAATCTTTGAGATACAGAAAACCATTTGGATGAGTTTGATGTTTATGGTAGAAGAAACTTATCTTCTAAAATTTCTTGCTCTGCCTGTCTACATTTTTTTTATATTTACATTATAACATATGCTCATACCAGTGCACAATGCAAATGTTAGCACTAAGAACATGGCTCCTGTGTGTGTGAGTTATGTCACATGTGGGTGACTAGTGGAGACAACAGAAGACATTGGACCCAGAAAACTATGCATAGATCAGTTTAATTGATTCATTATTCCATGAAAATCAGCAACATATTGTTAGGCAAATGTGTTTTAAGGCATGACCAGGGTAGCTTGGACCTTCTAGCCCATCCTTTTCCATCACCATAAGAACCTCTGCCTCGACCCGACCCCGCACCTGCTTACCAACCACTCCCTTAACCATTAAATACCCAAACACCAATCTTTGATTTAAATTGGCCGGCAAGCAGCCATTTATTGAATCACCATTAAATAAATTAACCATTCAAAAAATTAACAAACAAATATCCAATAATAAAAAAATAACAAATAATGAAATACTTTTTACATTTTTTATATGCAAGCATACATTAACATAACATAACACTACTTTATTTTTAACACTCCAATAATATTAAACTGAGATTATATAACGCCAACATATTACATTGAATATAACCTAATTGACCAACAACCTAATTCCCCCCTTTTAATAATACATAACCATAACAACAATATCCATAATGTTAGCAAACTCTAAACTCCCAGTTATACACCCAAACAACCGGCCTGCAGATCCCAGAAGGCAAAATCTGCACCCAACAGGAATTTAACTCTTCCAACATCTCCACCTTGGCCCGTAGTTGCCCAACACTGCTTTAGAAACCATAATCATCCATTCACCATAAAGGGGGGGACCCCACCAAAGAGGATCCCTCCTGCCAAAATCCACAACTTTTCCAATGCATTTGGTTTCTTGCCTTCCAAGACCCTAACCGCTGAAACGAACCAAACTTTCAAATTATACCCATAAAGAAGGGGTGGGCGGGAAACTTTTTCTTCCAAAAAAGGGCCTCCCACTTCCTTCTTGCCTCTTTTAGCTCATCCTATTTCTAATCCCGTCCTATGCCACACTCCACACTAGCACAGCCCCTCCTAGCATTACTTCAATTCATTAACCTTTAACACCACTGAGCTAGGCCTCACACCCTGTCATGTAGGCCCTGCACCTACCTATGACTGGGGAAACATAAAAAAACATTTTAATGCTTGGAAAAGATAAAATTATTTCAGAGTTTTCTAAGTATGTGGCTTACCCTTTAAAGAGAATGCCAAGGGCTGGCTAAGGAAATACACCTGGCTGTATAAGAAGCAAAGCACCAAAAAGCAAAATGTATTAGGATGAAATTTTCAGAAACAAAGTTATTTAGAATTGGGCCTTTTTTTTAAAAATCTGACATATTTAAAGGGTTTAAAGTTTCTCCTTTATCAGGTCTAGGCACCAAAATTGGAGGGGTACTTGGAGTATTAATTGGTGGATTGCTTTTTAAATGAATAGGTACTAGAACATGCATGTGATAGCCGGTCCTTTATTTAAATGATATTCAAAAATGAGATGAAAACATGAATGTAATAATCTAAAGGGTTGGGACTTTTAATGCTTTTTTTAAAAGACGAAACCTTTTAGGAGCTGCCAAGGGAGAATCATTCCCTCTACATTGCTTAAGACCTGACTGAGAACATTTGTTACTTTGGGAAATCCAAAACCCCTACACCTTTCCACTTATGGAAAAGACCTGTACAGTAACATAAAAAGGTTTTCCACTCCACCCTGTTATTGGACAGTGGAAGGAGAAGCAACACACTGTTGAGCTCATCACTTGGAGTTCAGAAATATATCTTTCTATCCATGCACATCACAATCTGACTGTGCAACCTCACTTTGTGCAAGGACATGTCTGATTAGATAGAGATCTGTTGAGTTGTTTAGGTAGAACCTTCTATTTCTCTTACAGGAGGCTGTAATATTATTGTACAAAATACACTCTACATGGTGTATTTGTGATGAAAATTTTGATCTCCTGTTTCTATATAATTTGATAATTTTGGAGTTCTGTTGACTAATTATTAAGCACAATTGTTAAATTTTGTTTAATAAAAATTTGTCAAGTTTACAAAGTAACCAAGCTTAATAGCATAACTATTCAAATGTGACCTAAAATTCTAAAAACTGATGCTCAGAAACTGTATCTTTCCTGTACTGCTGAAACGAAATAGCATTTAATGTGGAACGGTAACAACTAAGGTTCAGCAAATCACTGTTTGTAAGCTCTTGCATTAGAGAACCTGTGAAGTTTTTTTTTTCCAAACCCTTCACAGGTTCTGTATTACATGAGCTTTGAGACTGCAAAAGTAGCTACTTCAGAAACAGCTTCTAAAGGAAAGACTTTGTGGTCTCAGAGCTGATTTTATTACATCTATGAAGTTTCCTAAAGACTTTTATCCCAGTCACATAAAAGCAAATGCAATGCAGAGAAAAAAATTAGGCTTACAATGGATAAATGGTTTGATAATGGTAGTATCCAGGCACAGTCTTTTTTCAGATGTGGAACATTTTAAAAGAATAATATGCAGACTTATTTATAATTTGCTTAAATTTATGTTATAGTAACGTAAAAATTTTTTACCATCATCTTGCACTTGCTAGGTTAGGATGAGGTCACTGTGCTTCCACGTCCTTTGTAACACAGAGCAGGAAAACAATTGCAAGAAGATGGTATTGGAATGGATTGGGGAGTATTTTTTTGTAATTGTGCCTGCTCTGTGTTCTATCACAGAGGCCGCGGCTGTCTGACAGCTGGGCCGCGAGAGAACGGAGACCAGCGGTCCCCAACCTGTGGTCTGTAGACCCCGCTTGGGGGTCACGGGTCAGAGCCGCGGGCCGTGTCTCCTGTATGTATTACAGGCTCATTTGTGTTTCAGGACCTGCAATAGGAGAGGGGGTCAGTTCTGGCATCATGATGTCACTCTGGGGGAAGTTTTGTTATTGGTTGTCTGAGAACAGGGAGAGAGATTGATAAACATTAGGGCAGCGGTCGCCAACTGGTGGTCCGCGGAGAAAATTTTTGAGGTCCGCGGCTCTGGTCAGTGCACCCCCGAGCAGGGCAAGCCGTGGACCACGTCCCTAGTACAGTTCCCAGGTTGGAGGAAGTGGGCAAGCTGTGTCTCTGGACACAACCCGCCCACTCTCCCATTGCAGGCTCAGATTTGTGATGGGAGAGTGGGCGGGGTTATGTCATAATGACGTCATTCTGGGGGAATGGGTGATTTTTGTGATCTGTGTGACCGAAAAGGTTGGCCACCATTGCATTAGGGATTTTCAACTTAACTGGAAGGTCTGCATCAATAACACCCCTCCTTCTACCCTGTTCTCCACCCCTACTCTGTTTGTCTTGAGCTCTTGGACATACCTTGGACTTTTGGATTTGGGAGAACTTCAGACCTTCGCCATTTTCTCGGTTTGCAGTTATTGGTTCTAAGTAGCTAATCCCCAGCCAAACCACTGTACTGACATGAAGCTGACATGGAGCTTACACAAGGTGTAAATTCTGGGCATGGGCAGGAAAACAGATCAGCAGGGAGTGCAGATTTCCATAGGAGGGTGGGTGGCCCATCAAAACAACTTTTTTCCCTAAATAAGCATAACAGATTAACCTCTCTGGCAGTATGAATACTAAGTATTTTAAATGTAAAAGCGGTACATTCAAAAATACATAGTATTTTAAATTTCCCTTGGTCCCATTTCCCAGCTGCATGGTCCCGCCTCCCTTCCACACACTCACAAGCAGATACCCGGTCGGCATCTGCTTCCCCTGGCCTTGCGTCCCCGAAATTCACACGCCGGGGACGCAGATGCCGACAAGGCATTACACAGATGCCCAGGCCGGCAATGCCACGGAAAGGAGATGCCGCGCCTCGCCATGGCCACCACTGGAGGATGCTGCTGGAATGTGGGAACCAGGTAGGACTTTTAAACTCCTTGGAAATTCTACCACAAGTGTGGATCAGGGTTACCGCTTTTGGTATGGAAAATTCTTTACGAGCCACACTCAGGATTACCACCGGAGAGGTTAAGGTATATCAACAACCAACATTTTTTGTTGTAAGTTGAGTATCGAAAGCTTAGAGAATAACAAAACTTTATCACTTACCTTTACTTCCGCAGATCTCTCGATTCCTTTAGAGCTTTTCTGGATTGAGTTTGGCGCCGTCCTGTTATCTGCCATCGCCCCGGCGCAAAGGAAGCACTGGGCACCACCACTTTCTTTCTTCTTCTTCTGGCTTCTGCCTACATCACCCAATCTCGCACTGCGCAGGTGCAAGATAAGGTGACGTAGACTGATCTAAATGTGAGAAAATGGGTGCTGATCTCACTGCACATGCGCAAGATTGACAGTTTTCCCCCTATTAAAGAAAAAGCTTCTTCTGCACATGCTCAATATCGGGCAAGCACAGAAGGAGCAGCCAGAAGCCTCCTGGGTTGCTTGACGTGAGTCAATAAAGACAATAAATGCAAACCAAAAACAGCAATAAAGATAAGGGTACAAGTAAAAATTTTAGTAATAGCTCTGCTTTACGTAAACTGGTATATTTTAATTGTTGTATGGGTGCCAATTGAAAAGATTCACCCTCTCTTTTGGTTTTAGTTCTCATGTCTAACCTACCTTAGAAGAATACCAGTTAACAAGGTCACATTTCTTCACATTTTTACAAATCTCATCCATCTTGTTTCGTTTAATGTCAGGCTGATATTTTGCAGGACATGCAACTATAAAACCAAACTGATAAAATAGGCTTTCTTTTCAACATTTTATGTACAGCTATCAGTGTGATCCTTGACAAATACAATCAAAATTAGCCTCTTCTAAAAAAAAAAGTGTTTGGGCTTTGTAACAATATCCCAAAATAGACATCTGCCGTTATACTGTTTCTAAGAAAGGCTCTGCTATCATGCACATCAATATAATGTCAATACTGCAGGCTGCATTCAGGCTATTTTTATCCACCTTATGTCAGTAAATGAATCAAAATAAAAATACAAATACAGGATACAAGAGTATCATTCATATATATCATTCACATTTTATGCATATAGAATATAAATAAAAATTGTAATACGTTACAGAAATATTTGTACACTTGTGAGCCACACACTTAATTTAGGCAAACTTTTGGCTGCTTTTTTGTGTTTTCTGGGATGAACTGGTCAACGCCATTTAAAAATCATATTTTATTATTGTAACATTAAACTACGTGGGGGGGGTCATAATTCGTAGGGATCATAGTCATGAAATTACGCCATTAGAATTCCTCACAAAACCACATTATAATATTAATGTATTCACTATAACCCTACATCATACCAGAATTTCATCTTTGGGTAAAACTGACTTTAACATAAGACTTTGTCCAAAACAGAAAAACTAGTTGTAAATGGGGAACTGAAGCTTATTATGCATGCTTGACAATGGTACTATCCAGCCATATATTCCACAGCCATACACAGCCATACAAAGGGAGTTAGCCACCAGAATTTACACCTCAGCTGGTTAGCGTGTTTGTAAATTTTTGCTACAAAACTCCCTCTATAATGTATCATCTATAACACATTTATACAAATATATTCACACTTAGAGCAATTTAGCTATTTGTGATTTAACATAGTTTGAAAGAAATCTATTGAGATAGTAAAGATTATTGCGCATCATTTTAAGCTGCACCCTCTTTTTGTGATTGCTATATTCAGAAAAAGCATATCAATAACTTCACCATTTTTATTTTTCCCACAGGGCATGTACAGCTGTTGCAGTGCTGAGGATCCAAAGGCTATAGACCAACAGCTCCCAACATTAAATCATTGCTATCCACCACAAAGAATACCAGCCCTTTCAAATTCCGTTGCTCCACCTCCACCACCATCTGCTCCTTTACCATGTTCCAACTTTTTGCCACGGGAAAGGAGGATAGTTGAGAGGTGGCGGCATGCTCGCAGCCCTAATTGCTACAAAGACATGTATACTCCAACTCGTTCAGCCCATGACCCCAACAGCAAAGTAGCTCCTCCTCGCCATTCTCATAAGAACACATTTTCTGATGGCTTTCATAGGTATTATGGTCCCATTGAGCCTGAAGGGCTTTCTGATCATTTGGTGGAGTCTGGACAAGCTTTTAGCAAAGACAAAAAGATGGCACCTTGTCAATTGTCACCTCCAACTCAAAGAGACTTTCTGGAAAACCCACCATCCTATTTTGCTATTGTCAGAGAAAAAGATGCTCCAGAACCACCAGGATGGCAATCAAAAATTTCAAGAGGTCTTTATGAAAACTACCAAACAGGAAAGGAAAGGACTCCAAAGTCTACTGGTGGGGCACGAGGAAGTCGAACACCTGAAACAGCAGCAAAAAAGTTTGATCACTTGGGGAGTAGTTACCAAAAGAGCACATGTGAAATGGAATGTGAGGTATATAGTGGTGGAGGTCAAAATGCTAGCACAAATCGTCCTAACAAAGCCAATGTGGAGGTGTGTGATGGAACCCGGTATGGTGGTCATTCAAGATTTACATATGAAGATGAGAGAAGTTGTGGAAGGGATTGCCATCATCGTCGAGAGGAAATGGACATGGAATCCCAGCCGTTACTGCACAAAAAGTCTAATCGGTCGCATATGTGCAGGAGTCATTCCCACCCTCTTGTTATGAATTCCAGCCAAAACAAATATGCTGATCTGTCAGATTCTGATTCAGATGTATGCGAGAGAGAACCGCCATGTGTAAAATCTGATATGGGACACAACTGTTGGTACTCACCAAATTATTTCTGCACATACCCATCCAGGGAACGACAGACCTCCTCTGCACCACGAAAACCTATGAGGTACTGGTCAGTGGATAAGCTTGGTAAATACCGTCAGTTGAGCAAAGATTATCTTCCAGCCACTTGCCATGGGTCATGCTATTGCAGTAGCTTGGAAATGTTGCAACCACATTGCCACAAAGAGCCAAGATACTTCAGCTGTTCAGATGAAAAGCTTGAAAGGCGACTAGACTGGGAGCACTTACGTGGAGGTCACTGCTCATACCTCCACCACCATCACCACTCTTGTGACTTAGCCCCCATACATCCCACTTCCCGCAGTTTGGAGGACCTAAGTAGATGCCATTTGAGGTGTCATAGACAGATATTCTCCCCAGAATGCCAACCTAGGTCAAGTCATAGTGGAACCCTTTATAAAAGAAGGGGGTCTGCACACTTCTCTAGCTTGGAATCAGAAGTATGACTAGAGGAGCAGCCAACTCATTTAAGGACCACCAATGTTTAATGTTGAAAAACATAACTTTGTTCTATATAAGTTGAAACCAAAACTTATAACTTAGATACAGTTATGAAAGACTTTACTTTTATGTGGGCCATATTGTTAGATTACAACAGTAAACTTGACTTCAAACACCAAGAATATTTTTGGTTGCAAAGTTCAAATGGAACTTTGCATCAAATGGAAGATATTTTCAAAGAACCATATATTTAATACCTTCTGGCTGGACCAGCAGAATGACCAATTTGTAACCAAGTTGTGGAGAAAGTTACTGTGGAATAAAACAGGATGGTTTAACCAACATCTCAAAAAGGTCGTCTTAAAGGCCACATAGCCTAATGTTATTAATCTGTTTACACAGTGTAGTGGGGATTCGGTGCAAAGAAGTGTAAGGGGTGAAGTCAAATGAAGGAAAATGAATTTGCGGACGCCATTTTATTAGACTCTTCTGCTTTTACTTTTGAGGAAATGTTAAGGGCTTATTTAAACATTTGTAACACTTTTAAGCACACTGCAATAGATACATAAATAGTTGTGACTAGATACTATTAGTATACTTATATAATTATTTAGTCATAGTATTCTTAGATAAACTTTTCTTTTCACTGTTATTTCTCAGCCAAGACAAGAAAAGCCCTTTGGCTGCATTGTGCTTCTTAGCTTCAGAACTGACATTTTAATGTATAATATCAAATATATAAAAGTAAGATATGTTAGCTGTAAAGATTCTTTTTTTATATATATTTTCTTTCTGAATTTGGAGACAAAACTGTGATATATAGCTTACATATAAATCCTAGAAGAAAAATTCAAGATTTTAGCCCTAAATTGCAGTACGTATTTTAGTTTGAACATCTTGTATACAGTTGTATCATTGTTATTGTTAGGGTTATATGACTACTGTTGTCTAGTCTTTGGAAGGCAAATTCCAGTTCATAATAGTTTTTTTGGGTTTTCTTTGCCATAAAACAGCATTCCAGTAGACAAAAGGGAGGTGGTTATTCTGTGTGTGTAGCATGTAAAGCCATTGGCCTTTTCAGGTAGATCCTTTGACTCTTGTTCCTCACCAGTGGCCCCTAAGTTTCTTTGATGATGCTTACAGTAGCCTTTTTTGGCTTGCACTTGGTAACTGTCTGTTTAAAACCTTGTGTGCTATACACATCTTACAGGGTGCAACCCAGGCAAGCATACATTATTTCAATTAAACAAAATTAGTCACCTCTACACAAATCAACATTGTATTGCACGTGTTGTACATAGGTGGAATATTGGGCTTTTCTCTTCTGTCTAGAAGAGGGGCAGTAAATACAGTGATGCCCTATGCATCTGTTGCCTTTGTACAGGTTCTGGGGTGATGGTAAAGACCATTACCAGTAAATCTGAATATGTTCAACTACATTGCCACAGAACAATCAACAAACACTGGTAACTGTCAGAATATGTCACGTTATTGAAAATGCATACAGTAGATACATGTCCTCCACTGTTTTTTTGTGTAGAAGTGACTAGTTTTCCGTAGATTTTTAATAAGGCTGCTTCATACTTAACCTAATGCCATATGGTTCTTAAACTGACAGATGCTGCAATTTTTGCTGTAAATTTTCATTGGAGACTCAAGATTTGTTTTTTTGTGCCATAGCCTGCCATACATTTCTGTAGATAGCTAAGACTGCTAGTATACTCAATAGTACTCATTCTTGCACTACAGACCATTCCCTTTAAAACAACTGAGCCTGTGTTATGCATAACATTTGCACAAATGTATAATGTGTTTTTATTAGAAGAGGCTACATGGAACACTTTACTATTCATAATGAATTACAAAATGTTTTGGGCATGCATATATCATTTTTAACTAGGTACAATTTTTACTAGACAACATCAATCCGTATAATATCACACGCAAGCCAGTTCATCAGTCTGTATTCATCATTACTATAACCAATGAACACTAACATTTATCCTGAGAAGTAATTCTAAAAACAAGGTCTGCAAAATTGTTTGCAACATTTTTGCTATCAGTACCCTATATAATTTACTGTTTAAGCACTGTGAACCCCTAAGTGCCACAAAGTTTAAATCAGATGTCAGGTTTTAAACATAAATGGGATTGTGGAAAATCAAAGTATACCAATAAAACTAACAAGCCCATAGTTAAAGACATATGTCAAATGTTAATGCATTTTTAAATATATATTTCTCTTAAAAAACTTACAAAAACAAACGCTTAGCCAAATCTGGTATAAATGGGTGTGTAAGTTACCAACACCACTAAAGTCAGTCTTATCATTGTGCAAAACACAAGGCAAATATAAACTATTGGCCCAAAATTCGATACAGAATACTTTTTTATTAAGTGTGCTGGCCTGTTTAGTGTTCCTTGTTTCCATATATTGCCGATCTTAAACCTTCGAAATTGATATTATTGGACAATAGGTATCAAAAGTCCCGAAGTCAGTTTGTTCTGGCACAGGGATTTCAGAACTTTTTGCATTCAGGCAATGGGATTAATAAGCAGAGCAGTGTTACATTGTGTCATGGACCAATTCATTGATTAAGTTTGCAATTGGTTATATTTTTTTGGAGTTATGTGCTAGGAATGAGTTTAGGCGTTAAGGTTTAACTGTAATTTGAAGCTGTGCCAAAAAGGATTTGCAGGGGTATTTAATATTAATATCTGTAAGGTCCCTGTAGATGTAGAATCTCCATTTTTGACTTACCATGCCTTTATCTGAATTTTGTCTCTGGGCGGGGGGGGGGGGGGGGGGGGGGGTTCCATCTTAGTAGCAGAGCGAGCTTTGCTTAATTTATGTCAAAATCGCAACCTTGCTGACTGTGATCTGATCACTAGTGAGGGAATATTTAGGAAGTAACAAAGGAAGTACAGGAAGCACAGACTGGATGAAGCACAAGAATCCATTTTTTATGTAGCAAAGAGAGCAGTGAGCAGAACAAAATAAAAATCACTATATCCTACTCCAAATTATATGAGAATAGTAGTCATAGGTAGCAATTCTTCATAGGTATTCAGCTATAAGATTGTAAGACAGGACAGTCACATGTCTCAAAATGCACTAGTATTTTTTGTAAGGGATTCAAAAAAGAAAAAAAAGTTGATGTTTCTGTAAAGTACTGCATAGCAAAATTTACCATTTCTAGGTGTTCCCTAGAAACAATAATGGTAAATCTTCATTTGTTTTGTATCCACTTTAGGTGTCAAAAACAGATTATGGTTTTATTTCAAAAGGATAGATTCATAAAGATATCCTTAGCTCACAATACATTAGTGTGGTGGTGAGTGTAAGGAATGTACCCATTCTGTCCCATTGGTGGTCAATTGGAAAAATGTCACTCTTACACAAATTTGGCCTGAGAGGTAAAAATTGTGTGCTCAAGGAACCCTCAGCAACTTCTAGAAAAACCCTGTTTGAGAAATACTGCTGTAGAGAATACTTTATCAGGTAATTAAACTTTGGGTAACTAAAATACTCATACTACCAGGTTCCCAGTGCCAAGACCAAATTGAACATTTAAAGGTAACATTATCTAACGTTGGATAGCACTGATTACATATAAGTTTAAAATGAACAATGCATTACTTAAGATGATTTTTAAAATTTGGACACCCTGTCTATAAAATTCCAAATACTCTCTCTGCTACAGAATGGGAAAAAAACATCTACTGTTGAAATATGCTTTCCTGTTCTCCCATACTTAAATAACATTAATACAAAAATCAATGTACACACATCTAGATTTAGTGGAATTCACTAAGCTTTGTGGTTCATGAAAACCATAGCGTAATTTTCAATCATCTGAACAATATCGATTTTCTGTTGTGGCCTATTCCATACATATCCCCATTTAATTGCATGTTTCATCAATAAAATAAAAGTAGGTATGTATTTTTAAGGTTTACAATTTGGGTACAGATTCAAAATTGACCGATTTTTTAATATAAAATGTTAATAGAAATGTCTACATTTTTATATATCCAGTTGCAGAACTTCAATTACTTTATCAGTAACCTGTCTCAAATTTTTGCTGCAACAAGTCAGATAATCCCTTTTTTCAAGGTTATTAAATAGAATGCCTATGCCTTGTTGCATTATGTAAAGAACTATTGTTAAATGTAATGCAACCTAATTACCGGATAGCATTTATAATACTTACAACTAGATCTTAAAAGGATGCACATAATGCCTATTTCATTTAAACAAAACAAACCCAGATGACTTTGACAATCAGTATACCAGATTTATTTATTTTATTGTCAGAAGTATTTACTTCATATCTTATATTACTATATAAAATTATTTAGCTTCTAGATGTCTTAGTCAATAAAAATTCATTTAAATATATTCAGTCCGGGAATACACATACTCGTCTGTTTTGCTACATCTATTTTTAAAACTACTTATCCACCGAAAGTGGAGTTAATGCCTCTTGGTGACCAATCAAATATAAGTTTTATTCTATTACAAAGTATCAAAGTTACTAAGTGTTCTTTTCTCTAAATATTTAGTAACTATTCAATATTTCTTATATTAACGTTCCACTTCTGCAGGCCTCCCACACATGTACATACTTATAGGGTAGACTTAAGGATCACAGAATTATAGTAGGACAGGTGTCAAATTCTTTGATTAGCCATTTTCGAACATCCTACATAATGCAGTGAAGCAGAGCCCATTACCTCAAACCATTTTACCTGAATGTTATTACAACTGGAGAAATGTTGGTAGGTTTGACAGAATCACTACCATTTTTCAAAATATGTTGCAAAGTTAAGATTAAAATTGATTATAGACATTTAAAGAATTGTGCCAAAGGTATATGAGCCAGGGTCCTAGTGCAGATCCCTATCTCCTTATCTCCACCCCGGTCCTGTGCTATGGTGCCAGAGCAAAGGGAAGTGACAGTTCTCCATGTGTTCTCTGTATTTAGTCATGTTTGTGATCAAAAAAGTGCAGGAAAAATCTAGGGGAAAAATCACTTTCCGACCTGTACTTCGGCTACATAATAAGGCAACTCTCTCTGTATAATGGTAAATGATATATATTCAGTGAAAAGAGTGTCCGTAACTAACCCAGGCCACTGCATCTGGTTTAACCTGCTCCTAGTACAGCCACTTAGGGGAAATGTTTCAATGAGTTCCTGAGTACCTGAGTTCAATAGGTTTTTGTGTTTTATTTTTTTACCATAATAAAAGGCTGTATGGTTCTCATATGAATATCTAGTAAGCAGTCATGCCTGTCTAAGGGGCTGTTGATCATGAGCTGGCAATGCACAGCTCAGCAAAATTTGCAGGTGAGAACAGGTAGTGCAGAAGGGACTTCACCTGTCGGTTTTTGCAATAACCTACCTAAATCACCTATATTAAAAGTGGGACGTTAGTTCCACTTTAGGCAAACAGCCTCTAATATTTTTGTACATTTATCATTTATAATAAAAAAAAAGAAAAAAAACAAGACCAACTGATGTATAGTAAGCCTTAGTAGATATTATTTGCCATATAGAATGTGAATACTTGAATGACATTGCCACTTTGCATTTCCTATTTTATTTACAATGCAACATGGGGCTTCTGTTTTTAGATCCATGGCTAGTGTTAACTCTAATTACATTACAGGCTGAAAGTGAAATAGTAAAAATATATTATGCCCCTCAGGGCCAATTAGTTATCTTAGAAAGACTTGATGAGCTGTGATCGCAGCAGTACTCTTGGTTTAGCTGGATTGTCATAATTTCCAATAGCAAAAAGTAATGTGGTTTAGACAGCAGATATCAATCTCCTAGGAAAATGGACCCATATGTAAGAACAACGAATGCTTGTATGAGATCATAACTTTCAATAATTGTGCCCTGTAACAAAATTGAGGTATATCCTACATTAGTCTGCCAATGCCTAATCTGTCCTCTTGAGTATTACCAGTGAAGCTGTAGCATTACAATGTAGCATTACAGCCTGTCCTTAACTCTGTATTTTTTAAATTATTACAAAATACTTTAAAATTTAGCAATCTGGCCAATGGCATGACACATATTTCTAGGTGGAATTTAAACTCATTTTCTATCTCCACTTACATGAAAAATGAAACACAGATATTGCAGCAAGTGAAAATGGATATTTGCAATAGTTCAAAATGAAGCTGAGAATGTCACTTCTTTTTCTGAAAGTAACCCTCACAATTTTATCATAATATGCTAAAGGTGATGTTATCGCTACTACAGTATTATATTTAAAAATGTCACTCATGTCTTTTAACATCTCTCTTAAATGTAATTCAAGAAAAAAAGCCTGCCACATATTTCTTGCCAGCTAAGAAGGAAAGAAGAATAAAACAAATTGCTAAAGAATAGTTGGAAATGACAAATGGCTAATTACCACAATTAGTACAGAGGCAATTCATTATACAAATAGATAAAACAGTACACATTATTTGCTTAGATGGAGTTGGGATTGTGTGAGACGGGTAGGGACAGAACATTTATGTTAGTAGGCTTACTATGTGCAAATTTCAGCATTTTCTAAAATGCTAAGCACCAGTGTCACCCAGGCTAGCCAATATATTGCCAGTCGATAGGGTCTTGGTAAGTTCTTTTAATATCTACCTTTCTTTCAGATACCTCATCCAGCCCCAATGCACATTTTAGCTACATGTGACTGGTAATAGTGACATACTACTTGCTGATACCAGCAAACAATAAATTACTAATACAAACAATTGTTAATGCTAAAGGAAGTAGGGCAGAGCTATCTGTGTTTGCCTCCATATGGCCCCCAGAAAAAAAATGTTAATAAAGTTGGCACTAGCATTTTTTCTTCTTTTTTGTGTGATAAAGCAGTTCATTCAATAGACATTAAGGACTGGTTAAGATGTAATAATGAAATACACACACGACCAGGGGAAAGAATATGAAGTTGGGGCCCCTCACTTACCATATATCCCTAGGACCAGCCTCCCCCATTCCTGAATACAATTCCATTTTGGGGTAAAATTGGCCATATCAGCCTTTTATTAGCATACCAATTAAAACACATTTACAACAAAAACATACCAAATACAATTGTTTATAGAGCTGAAGATCTATGAAAGGTACCAACCCAACTTTTACTGCTGTGGATACTTCCAGTTAATCAGGAGGCTACAGCCACTACCACACCGACATCTCCCCTGTATTCACAGCTCCACTTAGCCCACATGACAATCAAGCTTCATGTGCGGCTTCACTTACATGGGAAACTCTATACCTACGATGGGTTCCCAATGTTTTGTTGTCTTTCTTAAAATTGACCCCCTTTCATGGACCTCGAAGGCTGCCATGACAAACACCCTAGCTCCAACCAAATTAGGGAAAGTGGGAGGGAAAGCTTCCATTTCATTGCTGGACTTACTCTTCTACTTCCCCCACCTCTAACCCCACCCCATGTATTGAACTCCCTTCTCCTTCAAATCCCCCCTATCAGAGACCAACCTACAAACCACCCACTTTTCCTATAATTCCTTCCTTTCCTACCTCCCCTTCTCTCCTTATCAGGCACCTCCCCACTAATTTTGCTCCCTAGCTTGTGCTTTAGACTCTCCATACTGGGAAAAACTAACAGACATGAATTCTGCTCTTGATATCAGCAGCATTCATAATCACAGGGTTTTATGTGTACAACGCATATGGCACCTTTGAAGTTCATGGCACTATCCTCTAACAATAAGGAAACAGTACAAAGATCACAATCCAATATTACAACAGCAGTGAGGGAAACAAGAACCTTGTCTTTTGTAGGGATATGTTTCAGATAAAAACATTAGGACCTTGCCTTATAATAGATGTGGCCCTGGCACATAAAGCAGAACTGCAGACATACACACAGGAACCGTAGCCTTAACCCTAGTCTACTTTGCTGTCCATTTATATATATTTGTGGAACATCACTGCCATTATTGTCAAGATTGTATTTAATGTCTAAGTCAAATTTTTATTTTACCTAATGAGCCTTTAAACACTTATTAGGGCTAAAGAAACACAAGACGAATACATACATGGTACTTTATTTCAACTCAACAAACATGTATAATTTAGTATCCAAAATGTTAGACCTTTTGTGGTCCATTCCCAATGAAAATAACTTCAGAGGTCTATAAATGTGTCATTTTATTTATTCCCATAGTTTCTTTTCAAATATATAGAACAATTTTAAACGTCAAAGAAGTTGCATTTATTTTACAGTTACACATTATAAGGATTTAAGGAACAAAGTTGTACTATTCTTTTTTCCACTGTTTCATTATATCTTTTCCTATTTTCAAATCAAGGGTCAGCCTTTATGATAACTACCTGTGAAAATCTATGTTGTAATTAGAAAAAAAATTGCAGTATCTGTATCCCTTTTGAAGTCGGTAAATATGGGGAGGTAAAAAAACTTTTACAGAATTGGATATCCAAAATGTTACATAAAGTGACCCTTGCCATTTCTCTTGCTAGCCCCCATCCAAAAATACCTGTGCAAAAAGACTGTTTTAATGACTCCCTGTCTCATGTCACAACTGTAACAGCTGTGAAAACTTTCTAGACTTTCTTTATACCTTGCTTTATCTCTTTATATATATAGGTGTGACATGAGAAGGTACAATGAGAGGCTTACTATTGTTTCTATACATAGATGGAAAAGCAAGAGTGATGTCATGGTTTATGATAACATTAACTACATACACACTTCCAAAAAAAATATTTAACACATCACACATTTAGGAGATTCTGAACGTCTGTAAAAATTGTTTTGTTAGTGTCACCAGATTGACATATTTAAAGGAAGTGGGTATAGAAATATAATATAATATGTAGCTTTCAAACGTGCAAGGATCAAAAGTAGATAAAAAGGAGTAAAAAATGTAAAAAGCTATGTATTATTCAAGATCAAAGAGTTGTTAATACAGAAATACATTAAAAATACATAAACATATAATAAAATATATTAAGCTGCCCATTTCCCTAAATTCTAAACAATTTTTATTTTTTAGCCACTGGTTAGTATTTGGACTACTTTTTGCACCATAAGCATAGGATGTGTTTATTCTTCTGATTGCAAACTGTTTTTTTGTAAGTATAGTTTTAGAAAACTGATTAAACCTACCCTGACACAGGTTTTGTCTTGTCTGTGCCTGAATGAGCAAAGTGATATATTCTTTGTACACGTCTGAGAAAGGTACACTGGGGTGGCCATAAAAAACATTATGAAACTGGGTATGGAGGTTGGTAGCCTATTGAAATATAAAAAAAACTAGGATTAATGGAAAGTAAGTGATGCAGCATGAATGGGGAATGAAAACATGCCAAGGGCAAGGGACTGTGAGTTCTGTGCAGGTTTCTATTGGTCTGATTGCATTTTTGTAAGATATGATGGGGGGTGTAAGGCCAGAAATGGCAGGCATAGTTGATGGCCAATTCGAGTCTACAGTGATCTGTGATTTCTACTCCTATTCATTTATGATTTTTCAGAAATTACATTTCTATATACAAGGACCAGCTTTTTACATTCTCTGCCGTTTTCATGTTATTTAGTGGCAACATTTATATTCTTTAACTGGCAGACCCTCTAGCTTTTTGCAGAAATTTCAATAAGAAACGAAACTTGTTTTATAAAAGCATAGAGCTGGCTTCAGTGTGGGTTTAAATGTACAAGATGTCCTCCACCTTTTAGATTTTTTTATCTACTAAAGCCAAGCTGCGTAACTAATGCTGTGTATAATCATTCAGTGCGTTTTAATAAGACATGCATTGCTGTGAACGGAGACCGTCGCATCAATTTTCCCCAAGGTGCCAACTCTACACATCTGTGGACGTTTTGCTCATATTGCCATGAAAATGCTCAGGAACTTCTTGAACTGTCTCGGTTTTTCATGTACTTTTTGTTTTGTAATGAACTCTTATGCGTCTTGCCACAATGAACGCAATGGGACGTAATGGAATTTACATATTATCATTAAGGGCAAAACAGACTTGCTTTTTAAATGTGCCTCAATAACATCCAAGAGAAGCATAATAATTGGTTGTCTTTGTGTTACTCCTTCCCGCCCTTTATTTTTATTTGTAAAAACTTTTTGTCTTGTGTAACTTAAGACATGTTAATGTGCTGTAGATGTATGATTAACACTTTGTGCTTAATAATGTTACTTGTTAAAATGTTGGTTACATTTGTGTTGGGAAATGCGAGAATGATCATGACATACCAAAAGTCTGAAATGTAACATGGTATTTGCCATTATGCTTCGGAACATGCATAAAGAATGGACATTAGAGGAAAAAAAGCCTTAAAGTGGACCTGATTTGCATTATTTTGGTTCAACTCAGTGGTACAGCAACATATAATGAGATGAAGATGGTAGGGACAAATAATTATAATTTCTGATAGTTTGATGTTATTCTGCAGGGAAGAAAAATAAAAGTGCATTTCAGTCCTTCCACCATCTACTACTATGCCCCAGCCACTGACAATAAGCCCACCTACCTTCAATAGCTACCTTTCCTTCTGTTGAAGACACAAGAAATACAAGGTAGGGATGCATATTGCACATACCTGCCTTGGTTTCTCAATTGCCATAATCAAGTGAGATGGCTGATGTGCCAGTAGGTTGGGTGAGAACTTGATCAAATACCACTACCACTATAAGGTGAGATGTGAGATGTGAGATGGCTGATGTGCCAGTAGGTTGGGTGAGAACTTGATCAAATACCGCTACCACTATAAGGTGTTGCCTGCCACAACATTCTCACAATGCCATTAAACAAAAGCCAATTAAGCAGTTGATAGTCAAAAGGCAGGTTGCAGCTATCACACCATGATATAAATTTTAATTTCAAAACTTACTCAGCTTTAGCCCCTTTAGGGGGGAGGCTTACAGAGAAAAAGTATAGTTGGGTAAAATACCAACTTGGGTGTGGAGCACACAAAGATCATACTATTTTATCAAATTCTTCAATATATTAGCCTTCTGTATTGTAAGAAGGCCAAATGAAATGTTCAGGGATTCTGCAACTGTGACAGCATACAAAGTATTATTATTATCATACACATTGTGCACTTTTTCTCAGAGTGTTAAAATAACTATAAAAGTCTTAACGTATTACCTATGATGTACAATGATTTCCTACTTAATTTCACTTATCTGGATATGGGAGATAAAAACATATTAAAGTATAAATTACAGGAAAGGGGGTACAAACATTACTGAATTTTATATTAAGGCTTTAGGTTACCATTGTCTGAATTTGCCAAAATTAAATACCTTCAACAATCAGAGTAATAAGGATAGAAAAGGGCAATGAACTTGGTACAGTATTTCCACTGATAGGGCTCTGGTATAAAACAGTGGATCTGACATTCACTGAAACATTCCCGGGTGGAAAATCAAGGTCCATGTGTTTCAATGGCAGTAATTAATTCTGTTATTTTATATATTAAGGCAGAAGTGAGGGTGTAGATTTCATGTAGGTAAAAAATGGGTTTTGATGGTCACATGGGATGGATGAATAAGGGTGTTTGGGGTTACCAGTTGCTCATTCACTACAGAAGTCCTCAAGGGTCACATATAGTACAAGCCAGGGTGTTCATAACATTCTATACTAAATTTACTGCTGTAAGTTTTGTGTGGTTCATGTCCCTCAGAAGCAGGCATTAGGATGTATTCCTACACACAGACATTACAAAAAGTCATTGTACCCTCACTGCCTTGGGTAAAATGTCATAAACATGGGGCTTCTGGTAAGGAGCCCTAAGGTAAGGAGTAGTACTACAAAGTCTCTTTCTGCTGATCCCCATCTTAATGCTAAAGAACTGTAAAAATGTTGTTCCTCTAAAACATATTGGACCCAATTTATTAAAGCTCTCCATGAATGGAGAAGATAAATTATAATGGGAGCGCCTGAATCATCTAGTAAACCTGGAATAGAGTTGTTAACATCCTGGGCGTGTTAATTTCTGTACGGATTTAAATATCTAAAAGCGGTACATTTTTTTTTCAATTTATTTTACAGTATATTAATAACATGAAAATATTAAAGTTTGAACCACGAAATCATGTCAAAATAATAAATAAAATAAATAATAATAAAAAAAATTATACTCATACTAATATATTATACTGTAAAATACATTTTAATGAAAGACAATGTACCGCTTTTAGACATTTAAATTCATTGTATTGCATTCAATACACAAAATAATTTGAAATTGTCACCACTCCCCCAGCGGACACACCAACGTCACCGGGAACTCCTGGGTGACTCATCTGATGCAGAGGATGCCGGCCGGAGGATGCGAGAGGATGGGGATCGTGAAGAAGGACGCCGACTGATCAGCGGGTTACTGCTTTCAGCATCTTTTTTTTACCCCGGGTCACACTCGGGGTTACCGCTGGGGAGGTTAAAAGTCATTTGCTATTAGCTGCCAAATATTAACATTACTGGTCAAGATCTATTTCAGGTTTGTTGGATCACCCAGGATCTCCTATCATTGTCAACCTTCTCTAGTCTTGGAGAGCATTAATACATTAAGCCTACTGTCATTAGGAACTTCTATTAGTAAATCTTTTTCATTGTTCTGCATTACCAAATCACCAGTCTACAGCCAACGGAAATTTGACAACAAAGTCTGAGACTCTACATATGAATCCCTTTATTATAAATCTGAGCCAACTCTCTGGGCAGGGTGTTTTCCTTTTTTTCCCGTGGGTATTAATTAGACTGTTCGCATAGAGAAAAAACAGATTAAAACTCATCCGCTAGATTTTTGACCAATTATTGTGCACTTTCAATTCTGATAAGAAAATTTGTTTTATTTTTATATATCAGCTATATTGTCCCTAATATGTTGAGGAATGTATGGGACTGTGCAGTAATTACCTCAGAGGTACATTCAATATCGATTGAAATGTTTAGTTTGTTTATACACGATACTGGATGAAGAACTCTAAGTACATGATATTGGGGGATATATACTCAGGCCAATGGTCTAAAATTTCAGATTAGCAAGAAAAAAATATTTATGGTATTGTATCCATTAGCATTTGTTCATAAATGAGTTTTATGTGAAAAAATCTTTCTGTTGTCCAGTGTTTAGAAGGTGTGGTTGTTTTATACTTTGTTGTATGGTTACAAAATTGTGCACATGCGTCATCCCATTATTGGGACTGGCTGACCTCTTGACTTAGGGCTTTCATACAGGTATTTGCTCTGTATTGACCCTCTGAGCTGTGTTAGCTCTGTTGCCATACAGAAAAACTCACTGCAACGAAACCAAATTGTCAATCATCTCTATGGTGACTACGGAGACTGTTCATATGGTCGTTAGGGTTAAAATAATAACCTAATAACTCAAACCTGTTTAACGTTTTTCCAAATTGTACCTCGTAAACAGCATTTGTGGTCTTTACAAATATCCGTGGTCCATAACTGTGAGAGTGTGACATACAAAAACAAGAATGTGCAAATACGATGATGTCATGATACTGCTCACATGATGTCATTATTGTTACGTCGATTTAAAGCCTCAATATGTGTCAATATGTAAAGACCCCAATTTATTCTTCCTGTAAAAGACATCATTGGATGCCTCTCTAGTCACAGGTATTCCAAGATTACCATGGCACAGTATAATGGCAGCATTGTCTCTGGATAATGCAGGACAGACACACCAGTATATGCACCCTAAATACAGTTTAGTAGATGCAGGCCCATTTGTACTGCCTGGAAATCCTTGAAATCAGCCTATGTTTTACTTCTACTTTATTCCAATGTTGACTATACCTCTGTTGGTTTATTTGTTAAAAATTTCACTGCATTCCCATATAAACATGATCTGAAGATATGTATTAGGAAATTATAAGGTGAGGAGATGTTTAAGATGAGATACTGATGTTTAGCAATACCATGGAATTGATTGCAGTGGCATTTTAATTTAGTTGTGTAATAAATGGAGAAGAGGGGGCACTTTTTAAAGAAAAAAGTCATAGATAATAAAAAGAATCAATAAAAGCACTCAAAATACATCTTTGTGTCATGTGTCCTTTCCCTTCCAGAATTAAACCAAGGATGATCAGTAAAAAGTCAAAGAAATTAGTGGCTGTGTGACTATAACAGAATGGAAAACGTCCATACATACATATAAGTGTAAAAATAAAATAAAAAGTGTATACATACATATAAACATATACACACATTGTGAAGCATTACTACAAAATGTGTTCTTTAGGCAATTTAGGAACCTTGAGGAGCATGGGAGCAGTGTGAATCCATTTTTTGTTCCATTTACCTCCAATCGTGCTGAGATAATAACATTTTTACAGCAGAATGGGAAAAGTTTGGTTTACAACTAGAAGTAATTGCTGTGATTTCACTAGATTTGGTTGATTGACTTTGATGATTTTATAGTTTAGGACAACCAAAGCCAGCTGTATGATTCTAATGATGTTTTTAGGTTTCTGTTTAGGTAGTATTCCAGCCACTACTGTAGGGGGAAGGCATTCTTTCCACTGGTCACCATTTTAAGAGGCTTGTTCCCCCATTGAGCCCACCCCCCCAAAAAAATATGGCTTTCATATAGGTTCCCCAAAAAATTTAAGGGTTTCTCAGTGGTAAAAAAAGGCTAATCTAAACAAATGGAAAACATGGCTCTTTATGGAGTAAAATAAGCATGTAGTAGCATCAGTCACATTATAGGCATATTTGATTGCCACAACATGCTATTTCTGAACCTTATTTAAAAGAGAGCAATTTAGAACGCATTGCCTAATGAGCCAGTAAGTTTCTTCTGCTAAATCGTAAATCTCTCAGTAACCATAAATTCTAAATTTCTCATGTAAAAGAGCCCTAGTGCATGAAAACTAGTCAATAGCAACCAGTAAATTGCAGAATTGTATTAATGGTACAGACATAGTTAGCTGCCATGTAATAAAGTACTTTTATAGGGTACATTGTTGTAGAGTTTTGTACTATTGAATATGTCTATTACAGTAAGGCATAGAGCAGGGGTCAGCAAACTTTCATGGACAATAGGTAATTTCAGGGGTGGTCGGGAGCACACTAGGCCAGACTCTGAGTCCTGCCCTAATGGCTCTGCCCACCACCAGGAAATGCCCCCTGAAGTGATATTCACCTCCTCAGTATGCATTGCGGAGGAGAAGGATTTCCTTTCAGAGAGCCTTCCTTATTTACCGCGGCGGTCGCGGTAAAGAGGGGAGCAACAGCAAGGAGTTGGCACTGGAGCTCTGGCAGCTACGGTAGTTCCTAACGCCCCCTGGCCGATCCGCTCCGGGTTGCTGTTGCCGCTCAGGCTTGCCAGACGGCATTAGGCTGAATTGGCCAGAGGGCATTAGGCCGGAACAAACTACCGGCTAGGCCGTATCTGACCCAAAGGCCGGAGTTTGACGATCCCTGGCATAGAGAGTCACCTTTGAACTGGTGTAAAACAAGAATTTGGGCTTCAAAAACCTCCTCATTTAGGTGAAAACACACGGCAAACCCATTTACTAAACCAGCTATGACAATTGTGGGATGTGTAGCCTCGTGTTTTTTCATTTGAAGGTTTCCACTCTTTTCCTGCCTCTGGTTCAGTGGCAATGGTCACCAGAATCAACAAGGTGAATCTCTGTAGCAGAAATAGAGACTGCCATGAAAACCAAAAGAGATCCAACCCCTTCCTTACTCTGTATATAACAAAGAACGCTTGACTAAAGTTTATTTGAGTAACGCATAACATGCAAAGGACATGATACAATAAAGCCAGCAGTGTGATATTCTAGGTAAAAATTATTATGAAACATATATTGGTCATTTTAGAGGAGGAAGCTGATTCTTGACCTGTGATCACCCCAAAGGGTCAAAGATCTGACAGTGGTTGTTACCTCTGCTATGACTCTGTTCTTAGTTCCCGTATTCAAACAATCTCAGAATAGATACAGAACATAAATCAAAACCCAAGAAATGCGATTCATTTCTAAAATGAAGTTATTTAATCTGATTTTTTAGAAATCAATCAGACGCCGCTTTAGTTATTTTGGAGATGGCCTCGTCTGCTCATTGTTGTGTCTGCAGCAATGCACATTTAGTGGCTGTGATTAGAAGATGAATGCAATCAGATGTGGAGACAGACTTTCTGCCTATCAGGTGTTCTGCCCTGTACCCAATGCTGCAATTCCTTTCCAATCTGTCATTTGAGCAGTTAATGCCTCCCAGCATCCCTTCACAAGAAGAACACTGGCCGCTTACACTGTGAAGGTCATACAAGGATTTAGCATTGTCCTCTTACAGCCTCTGTAAATCATCTCTTGCTTTCAATATGTTTTAATTATAGACTTGCACTGCTATTAGGCAAGTGTTCACGATACTGTGAAATTTTCTCCTAGAATTTAAATGTTTATGATCACACTCTAGCAACAGTAAAATTGGCAGAAGAGAAGTATAGAGGCTGCTTTGCTGAGCTCATCCTATGAAAATGCCAGTTGCCTTGCCTTCAAGATTATCCTCGGTATTAAATATTTGGCATAGACCAGGAACAAATATGCTGATAAGGTCTTCCGACTTTCTCTAACTTTATGGATATACATATATATTACAGGTCTGTAGAAAGTAATACATTTAATAGGTCAATAAAACCACCAGGTAACCACATGGTATTTATAATAAGTAGATTCAAGTGATAGTCAGTAGATTTCAAAGTATTGGTTGGAGCTAGTTGGTGGCATAGACTGTTCTCATTGCTGAAGACACCAAACTATCCACCTCCACACAGACACAGTACAGAACAAGGTATTGTAAGACAGCTAACCTTTCTTAATTTATTTTTACAACATCCAAAGTAGGATTCCTTACCCATATTATCAACCTGATAACTCAACAGCCTAAACTTCTTAAATTTCCTCCAATTTTCCACCCTGATGAAGGTTACAAGTGGATTTATTGTTGAAGGTTACAGGGGTGGGTTAGGGTAAGAGGTAAAAAGAAGGGTAATGTTAGGATTTCAGGGGAGAGTAGTGTTGGAGGTTACAATGAGAACTGATGTAAGAATACCTATTACTGTTAGAAGGGATTGTTCAAAGTGTAGATGATAGAATGTCACAGGGAAAAAAAGATGTTTTAAGTAAAGGACATTGGGTCAAACAAATTTTTATAGGACGCAAGCAATATAAGCATATGATTTTGTTAAAAATCCAAATGCCTCTGAATGCTTGGATAGACCCTAGGTTTTGGTCTATGGAAATGGAAAACAACATAACAATAAAAGAGACATTTGTAATAAAATTCTGATTACCCCTAGGGATGTCAATTTTTTACAGGATTCTTGCACATATAAAATGCCGAGCCTGTAGTGATAATATATAAAAGTGGAGAGAGGAGAGAAAAGACAGGCTTTTTGGCAGTACAGTGCGAAAAAAAATTGTGATTTATTAACACATACTTTCAACCTAGCTACAACATAGACCTTCTATGCTAAAGACCTTGGTTATACATCATAAAAACCTAATTTCAGGTTACAGGTTAAATAATCATAAAAAAGGTGTTAGTTATAGACAAAAAGAGCAACTTGCAATCATGGGTCTCAATGCCCGACGTGCTTCGCCCTTAGACTTTTTCAGGTGATAATTGTGATCGAAAAGTTATTGTAATCACTGTAGTTGAAATAAACAGAGGCACCTGAGGGACAGCCGTGCCAAAGTATTCCAAAGCTATCAATTTGAGACTTTAGGCAAAAGGTAAGCAACAAATGTTTAGATCATATGGATGGACAAGTACGGTTGATCATACACGGATTTTGATTCAGGTGGGTGGAGTTGTTGATAAATAATATTCGTTGGTGTATATAGAAGGCTATTCCAAACATTAGCTATGTGGAAAGTATATATATATATATGGATCAATGGCGCTAGGTCTGTACTTATTGTGGTATTAGGGTATATAAAATCAAAATTGAGTAATTAACTGTAATCGTAGGTGATTTGGGGGGAGTAATAGAGCGAGATGCCGGCAGTTGGTCTCAAAAGTTTAAGACCAACTGCCGGCATCTTGCCCTTTACTCCTAAAGGACAAAACGCATCAAGACTTGAGACCCATGATTTCAAGTTGCTTTTTTTGTCTGTAATTAACATCTTTATTATGATTATTGAACCTGTAACTTGAAATTAGGTTTTTATGATGTATAACCCAGGTCTTTAGCATAGAAAAGAGACACTTTTAATCATTCACAAATTCATATCTGGGAAAAAACAATTGTATTTCCTTTGAAGCCTTTGCTTCAATGAAAAGTATGCAAAAATTCAAGATTGTGGAATGTCCTAAAGATGTACCGTTTAGTTTTGTAGTGATTTAATAGGCCTTCGACTAATATTAAGCAGACCCCTTCTCAGACATGCAGCCTGGCTATCTAGGAAAAGGGGGTATCAAGAGTATGACCCTCCCCCTGTCCTTACCAAAAAGTTTGGCTCCTGACTGACGAGAAAAGCAGAGGAACAAAAGAGTGTGTATGCCTCTCCTGACCCCCTTGGAAAATGGTTGGCCAGAAAATAAGGGGGCAAAGAGTGTGTAACCAGTCCTTATCAGGCCCCCTCCTGTCTTCTGTTAAAACCATAGTTTGGGAGGAAAGCCTCATCCCCAAACGGTAACCTCAATGTTGTAAGGTTCTGTGGGCTTATTGAAATCTGGAAGCCTCATTTGAAGACTTCAGATACCTGCCCCATCATCCTGGGAAATGAGTCCCAGAAATCAACTATGTTGGTAAATGGGTGGCCACCTCTAGGCAGTAAGCATATTGTTCATTCTGCTGTGAGAAAGTAAAAAAAAAATCTGTTTTTGCAATAAACCAGTAAGAATCAGTAATAAGAAGGGGGGGGCACAGTGGAGGATTATGGAACTGATAGTTTGCTAAGAGAAATGTAGTGCTACCTGAAGATATAAAGCGGAACATCAACCACCCAGTACTACTGATAGGAAACAAAAAATTCCCTTTTATCTTTATATTGTAGAAAAAGCTGCAGAAATCCCTCACTGTTTGCTGCAGGTTTCATTTTCTGCATAATACTTACTGAAAGAGTTGCAGAGAGCATTCTGCCTTTCAAATACTCAATGCTCCCTTTGTTTCATTTGCTTCCGTAATCATCAATTTTATGCAAACAACTTTCACTTGGCATGTATGTTTTCTAATCTCACTTCACCCCTTTCAATTTATTTTCTTTCTCCTTCCTTGCTGTGTGGCTGTTATCACACCTCTCTTTTCTTCCAATTTCCTTTCCATTGGATCTTCTCAACAACCTCTGCTATGATCAATTACTCATCAGCTGTGCTGTTTCACTGGTCTGTTTTAGTGCTATTTTCATTCAGCTCCTTTTCTCTGCTCCATGGTAAATGCACCATTCGTCTCTGTATCTTATAGGCTTCCTTCTACCATGCTGCCTATTTCTGATCTAATGAATCCAATGTGGACACAAATACCTCTGTTATGATATAGGATGATCCACCGTGCAAAGTTTTACAATGTTGAATTCATTATATAAATAATTTCTTATATAAATATTTCTTTTATAGAAAGTAAAGGTCTATTGTCATTATTGATGCTTAGGTGTCAATCATTTTAAAAAAAAGTAAGTTCTCCATGCTACATAAAGATGATCAGCATTTTTACATAATATCATATTAGTTAGATTTTTTTTTTAATGTGCCCTGCAGAACTCAGTAAGCTGATTGTTTATTATGTCAAAGAAGCATGTAAGATTGCTTGGTAGATGGGAGAATTGATTGCCGTTGGATGGAAATGCATTTGTCTTGGTCTAGAAGCAGAAGAAGAAAATTATTGGAGATGGCCTTAATTCCTTGCTGCAGATCACCAACTTCATTGAACAGAGATTTTCAAATTCTCTTACAGCATATTTATTGGATTTGGACTGGTCTTAGTCTGTTTTTCATTCCTAAATCACACAAACTCCACTTTTTACACATGAAGGATATTGAAAACTTTGAGCAAATTCTTAAACCCCTTAAAGCTGCGTACAGATGCTTAATTATAATTAATGTAAACAATATGTAATAATTGCTTCCAGTTTTGGATTTCCATTAAAGCACTCACAAGTGTCAGTTTTCAGCAACAGAAATCTAGCCCATGTACATAGCCTTAGGCTGCTCAAAGTTTGTGCTCCGTTGTATACAGGCTAGCACATACAAGCTGACACCCATCCAAAAGATTCCTGATAATGACCATACATAGTCTGGTTATTTTGCAATTTGCTCAAAATTTGTCAAAAATAAAACGACAATTATGGGGCATACCATATTTTTTGGCAGGCATATCTTATATCCCCATGAACTGAACCAGATCTGCACACTATGCATGTAACATATGCCGCAAAAACTCCACCGGGAGTGCTAGCCTGTCCCTTCCTCCCTGTTTCTGTTCCCCCACCAAAAATAACTGTATAAGTGCTGCAGGCTTAAGCAAGTTTCAGTAGTGTTGCTCAAATTTGCTTCATTTTAGTTTGAGCATTTGTGAACCCTTTAACTGTACATAGCATACAGCCACTGCCCTCTGTGTACTGTACAGGATCCGTATGCCCAAATATGTATCTTAGATATGTACCCGATATATAACTTGTCACAAGCACATGCTGTGTATGAGGTAACTGAAGTTAACTCAAACACCAGGTTTGTTCAGAATTGCTTGCAGCTGGTGCCCTACTTTGATGGTCCAGCTTGTGACATTTTTTTATGCATGAAAAATAAAGTTGGTGTTTTTTTTTTCAAATAATTTAACCAGTAGAAAGACTTCTTTACTTTATTATTTTAGAATATAAAAAAGTCAAAGAGTACCAAGCTTTTTAAAAAAAAGTCTGGCTTCACCCTGCTTGTCACAAACTCAGACTAGGTGGGGTTTCTCGCTATCTCACTTTTCCCTGTGTTCCTTATATTGCCTTTCTCATCTTTATTTGGAGATGGTCCGTGTTGACCGTGTTGGCCTTTGATGAAGCAAACTCTCTGCAAAACATGCCAAGTAAACATGGATAATGAACATATGTGAAATGTCATTATGAAGTTCCAGAACCATTTATCTATATGTATCACCAGCTTTTTATTACCATTGTTTATATCTTTGTTGTACTAAAAGGATATGTCATATGGAACTGATCTGATAACTGGGCCAAAGGAACAGAATTTCTTTAACTCTTAGCAGAAATAAATTTGATCCCTGAGGAGTATACAAGTGGAATATTTAAATAGGTAAATCAGTGTTTTTCAACGAGGGTTCCCTAAAGAATGACCAATTTGTGGCATTCAGTTTTACTAACACCAATCACCTTTTTGGCTACCTGTAAAAGTGGCATTCTACCCACTGACCACCACATTAATATACTGTGAGCTTCTAAAATTGGTATTATTATCAGGGGTTCACTAAGATCTTTATAGTTTTTTAAGGGATCAAGATCAAGAAAAGTTGGGTTAAATGATCAAGACTTTTTGTGTGTGACTAGCCGGAAGATTTTTGATCCTTATGGCATATCCAGACATTAGTTTACTGTCACATTTTTTTTGCACAAATACAGAACACACAGCTTCTTTGAGCTTGTTTTTGGTGTTGGTTCTTGTCTTTGTTTCATCAAGGCTGTCTTGAGCCAACCTCTTTGTTGATTATTTAGAGCTCATAGTATAGGTATAAGGGGAAGAAGGGGAAAGAAAGAGGTTTCAGGCCCAGGAGGTTTTTGTGCAAAAATAAATCAAGTATGTATTTTTCAAGTTACAATTAGTACATACATTAAAGGTACATATTATTTTTTTTAAGGTCAATATCCAAATGCCTGTTATTGTCACAGGGTTTGGATACTTTAATCTAGACATAAGACTCCTTCCAATGTCATACAAAGTACATATAAAGATTGAAAACAAGGTATGAAGGGTACCTGTTATGGTCGCATGATTCCCAACGTGTTTCTCCTGTTATAGGCTTCTTCAGGGGTATAAATTTGCAGAGGTTGTATGGTTTCTTTATTGTGCAAATACAAGATATAATCATATAGCATATATATTGTCAAAGAATATTAAATATTATAGTTTTGTTAGAGATCTAGTTTCTAATAAAACATAATAATCCTTTTTTTTTGGATGTCTAGAACTTAATAATTCCACAGTTAGCTACGGTAAACCTTCAACTGAACAATCAACATCTCATTTTAAACTTTCATATCTGATGTTTAAAAAACAACATATTAATGTGATTTTAATCAAATTAATAACAAGGGCAATAGTTTATTCACATTTGGTTGGAGTGCAGTCTAGGTAGGGGGGTAAAAGAAGCAGTATTCAAGCTGCATGCTAGTGAAGCAAAAAAAAAAAAAAAAAAATATATATATATATATATATATATATTTTAGGTATATAATCTAGGGTAAGTAATAAAATATAGAAACCATGAAACTAAAATAAAAATTAATAAAAATATAGAGTATGAATATAAAGTATGAATGTTACAAATACTATTTAAACTAAATAATATGTACCTTTGATGTATGTACTAATTGTAACTTGAAAAATACATACTTGATTTATTTTTGCACAAAAACCTCCTGAGCCTTAAACCTCTTGACTAGGGTAGAGTAGAGTGATCCATGATGACCGACCCCCGACCAACTGCATACCCAACCCTCCTTATTTACATCATTAAATAACGACACTGACAAAAACTTGTTGGATTGCAATTGGCCATAGCAGCCCGATTTATTTTAACCACTTCAAATATGTATCCATCAATATATTAACCTTTTCTTGAACAAATAAAAAACATTTTTAAAAACATTCTTTAAAACATTTTAAAACATCCTTTTCCACGCAGCCAAAACATTTTCTTAATAGGTCCATGAAAACTTTAATTTTAATGTCAAAACATAAATTACTTCCGCTCATTGACCAGGCCCCCAGGCGCCCTCATGCCGCCTCGGGGACAATTAGAGGATGACCACCTCTAACCACCTGGCCCCCACGACAACCGAGTGTCGTGCAAGGCCACCCTTCAACCAAGAGACCCACAAATTACTACCATGCCTCACCCCCTTATTTTCTTCCCAACAACTTTAACCCTCTGAAAGAAAGCCTTCCTTGCTGCCATGACAATCATATCTTCCCCACGATAAGACCTTTGGGGAGGGAGGGCGGGAGACGCTTGATCTTTTAAGGTAAGAACTGTCCCCCACTCCCCCCCCCCGTCTCTTTATTTATACCTTCATTTTCCCCACCCATAACATTTTTTCCCCCAATCAATAATCCGCATATTCCCGCATTTTATTTGAATTTCCTGCACTTTTCTTCCCGCATTTTTTTTTTTTTTTTTAATTAACCCCTTGCCCTCCTGTCTCCCTCCTCACCCTGTCATGTGTCCCTGCGCTCTATCCAGCTACAGGCCAACTTTCTTTCCCCCTCTTCGCCTTATACCTATACTATGAGCTTCTTTGAGTTGTCTACATACATTTTCTAAACCTTATATACTTTTGTTAAACATTGAAATGAAAGATGTCAGGAACAACATTTGCTCTATAGATTCAGTTAGGACATGACAACCTTATGGAGTTTAGTAAGTAACCACATCTATTACAAGCACTGCACATTTAGGAAATTGCTCTTTTCAGATGCATTATCTTACCAGTGCTAGAAGAATGTTCAGAAATGAAAAAATGCATTGCTTCCATTAGAAAACCATTGCAGCACAAGGTCTAATATATTTCCTTTGCGTAGCTGAAACAGCTACTTCAAAACTCTTTCCAAAAACTGTGCAACTTAGGTCTTCTATTATATAGCATATATTAAAAAAAATTGCATTATTAGCATTTTAATCACATAACATTTGTTGAACACAACTTGTCAATGCCCTTCAGGCTTTTTATTAGCAAGGAAATCATGTTTCAGATTTTTCTATGATATTTAGAACATTAGACATTGAGCCCATTTAAACTTCTGCATTGTGGCAACAAATGTAACGTATTGTGTCATTGGTTTTAAAAAGTAAACTCCAATGTGCTAAGCCATGTCACCTACCCTGTAGAGCACTGCAACACATATTTATTGTGCTAGAAAAAGAGGTCTTATATTAGTTGACAATTCATTTATCTTCAATGGGCTGCCTTAATGCACCTGGCAAGATTCGCTTCTATGGGAAGAGGTATTTCAAAAGACAAGATAACACTATTCAATAAAATATTAAAAACAAATAGAAAAAAAAAAGATAATTTAAAAAAAGTGACAATTAAGTAGCCATCAAAAGAGGTAATAAAAGAATGGATATGGTCAGCATTAATACTAAGGTAGTATGTGGCATTTGTACTAATGGGCCCCAAAGTGTGCCACAAAACTATCCCCCACCCCATTATGCCACCATGCTGGATCAATGCTTTAAGTTGTTGGTTCTAAATTCTGACTTTTCTATCTAATTACGACAGCAGCAATCAAGATTCATCAGACCAGGCAATGTTTCTCCAAACTTATTTTTTTCTTGTTTTTGTTGAGTTCACACGACTTGTAGCCCCCGATCCCGGTTCTTACTGGACAGAAATGGCACCCGGTGTGGTATCCTGCTGCTGTGGCCCATCTGCTTCAAGATTGGTTATAACAAGTTTTTGTTTGAATTAGTAGCCTTTCTTTCATAGCCTATCTTACCCCCTCCTTGTGTATACAGTATATAACCGAGTGAAAGCCGACTTTTTCAGCACCCAAAATGTGCTGAAAAAGTCACCCTTCGCTTATACTCCGGTCTGGTGCCTACTTGCCACACTCGGAGTAGGTAAACCTATGGAAAACAATAAATAAAGCGCTTACCTGATCCGCCGGCGTCCTCCATCATCCTTTGTGGTTTCTTCCTTCCTCCGGCCGGCGTTCTCTGCACCCAATGAGTCACGGGAGTTCCCAGTGACAGCGGTGCATGCGTGCGGATGTTCCATTTGGGGCCGGGCGGGAAATTCAAATCTATTTGTATTGCATTCAATACAAAATAACTGTACTGAATGCAATACAGTGGATTTATATATGTAAAAGTGGTACATTGTTTTTCATGAAATTTTTTTACAGTATAATATATTAGTATGAGTATATTTATTTTTAAAATCAGTCAATTTTTCCTGTTTTCCAAGGTTAAAATAGGTACCTCCGCTTATACTCTGATCGACTTATACTCGAGTATATATGGTAATTGTTTCCTGATGAAGCGGATTCATATCTGTGATAAAAAATGAAACATGACAACATGATATCCAATGTCCATTAAAGGACCTTGCATAGAATGTATATATGTAATAGGCATCTACAATGTTTTTGGAATATATTGGCCATATGAGTACACATGAATGTATTTGTTGGTATTGTCATGTATTTATAATAAACTATATATATGTCTTTTTAAACTTGATCAACAAAATGTGATTTTACGAAGAAATATGAATAAATTAACATTGTCTTATGTCTAGCTGCATTAAAAGTCCCAACATTTATGTTCTTCTTTGGTTACTGTAGCCTTTTTATAAGCTTTACCCAGTCTAGATATTCTCCTAAAACTTTTGGCATCAACCAGGCTTTTTTGTCTAAGGAACTGACTCACTTATTTTCCCTTTTTCAGATAATTCACTGTAAACTCTAGAGATAATTTTGAGTGAAATTCCAGCAGATCAGCAGCTTTTGAAATATTCAGACCAGCCTACCTGGCACCATGAACCATTCCAGGTTCAGAGTTACTTAAATCATCTTTTCTCCCCCATTTTTATGCTCAGTTTGAACCTTAGCAGGACTTCTTGACAATGTCTACATGGCTAAATGCATTGAGTTAATAAAATATGTAAAAGCATTAAAACATTGAAAAATAACATGCGCTTCTATAAAAATTAAGATGTAAAACCATATTACCCTAAACACACATTAGAGCTTTGATAATAATTGCAGGGATCTCACTTTACTGTACCACTCACTGATCTGTTTATATAGTATTAAGTTTTATTAAGCAAATCACCTATTTTCAATTTTGAAAATCTTAATTTTCCATTGTTCCAAAAGCACGTACAATTTTCAGCCTAGATGTATTCACAACTGATTAACTGGCCTTTTCTTTTACATTTAGTATGAGTCATGACAGTTATACAGTGTTTGTGTACACAAAAGAAGTTTTGCAATGAAAATATAATTATGATGCTTCTGGTACAAATCTCCAGGATGTACAAACTCATAAATTCAATTTTCTATTCTAAAGGTATTTGGATTTTAGAAGAGCCATAATTGTATAGCTGCTAAAATTCTACATAGAAAGTGAAAAGTGGAATTTTCTGCAGAACTAAAAGTTCGGTTCCAAAGGAGACAAAGTTTTGCATGACTGTGGCAAAACCAAGTTTTGCAGACCTCTTTATGACCCAACCCCCCCACCAACATCCCATTCAATAAAACAACACATAAAACACAAAACAATATTATTTGAATAAATGGCCAACAGGCCTTATATTACATATTAAATAGTATTTCTTAAAAAATAAATATCAAGCATACCAACATTATAATAAAAAAAAAATCAAAATAACAATCACACATACTACCCAACCTAAATCTTATCTGGTTGCAAGTTCTTAAAGGCCCCTCTACCAATTGTAGTCTGCTCCACCCTAATTGCTTCCAGCTGCCAATTCTCCCAGCTCAGAAATGTTATCACCACTTAAAATGCAGACTATCACAAAATGTACTCAAAATATACTATATACAATTCACCACCTTTTTAACAATCAGGAGACTCCACGCCAAAGATGGGTCCCCAACCCCAATGATACTTGTACCAATAAACACACACCCCCTCAAAGACTTCAACTGCCCAACACTTCCCTACTATACAATAAGCAACTTCTTCCATGTACCATCACAAAAATCAGGCAAGAAGTTGGGAAACTCTTCTCCTGAGGTTCATACATACATGTGACCTCACCCCATTTTCTTCCTAACCTTTTATCACCTTAAACCCCTACCCCTTCTAATTCCCTAAGTGACCTCCTAATCACCCCAAAACAACTTTGGTAACCCAATCCTGTCTGCTCCCTGTCAGCCTAGTCATGCAGGCCTTCCACTAAGTTCCCTTGCTTTGCACGTCCTAGGACTGTCTGGAGACAAAAAGTGGACCTACCACTGACAGATGAAGGTTGATAGTAAAGTGGATCTTTTGGTTTTAAAAAGTTTCATTTGTACAATTTAAACAAGTATAAAGATAACTGTGTAGCAATTAGCTGATCACTTGAGCTGCATCCTCATTATGGCTCAGTGATTGAGAAAGTATTAAAAGCAGAAGCTCAGAATACCAATCAGACAAGCTTTATTTGGCACATTACATAATATCTCAGTGAAAGGAGATACTTTGAAAAATAGCGATCGTGTAGGTCGTTATTGAAGAAAGCGACAGGCAATGTAACTTCTGTAATAAAACATACTTGCCTGCCCAATCACTATCTTCTTCATAAAAAAGGATACCAGAATGTGGCAGGAATGATAATATTGCCAGGGCTGCCGGGACTGAATGAACAGTATGTGAGGTACATGATTTTGATCTTCGTCCACCAATCTAGTCAACCAGACATTGGCAGCCAAACATAAGAAACATGAATGATACATACCTGCCTTGAGGTGCTCCCATGCATATTTTGCATGTATTATTAAATAAAAGATCCAACCAGGAGAATGGAACATGCTTGTTTGGCACAGTCTACAGGTTTGCAGGTCATATTTTAACAATACCATTAGCCCTGTAGGACAAACATATATGCTGTACTTCAATTATATCTACCTCTTTTAATACACCCCTGACCATCTTCTCTGAAGGAAACTGTTCAAACTATTGTCCTAGATATGGTTCTCGGTATATACCACTTAGCCATGACCTCATACGTGCCAATAGGAGATCCAAAAGACTTCAAGTGTATGAAATCCTATCTGCCCTAAAGATGTTGGTTGTAAAAAATTTATACTAAGCAATTTATTCAAACATTGCTCTATTTTTAAAAATTACCCTTTCAGGTCAGATCACAACCCATATTTCCGTTGTAGAATAGATTATGTACCTGTTATTCAGCTTTTTTTGGGTGGGTGACAACACTACCAAGCAAAGATGTGCCTGCAAAGAATTGCAACTGGAAATTAGGAAATCCAAACTACTGGCTTCCAAATAACTTCATTTTAAGAAGCTAGTATATAGGAAAAGTAATTGAGGAAAAAGATGACTGTTGGATGGCACATCCACTACTTTAAAATAATTAAAGTATATAGGTTTAGAGATTAGTGTTAGATTTGATAAAAATCAAATGAATGGTTGAGTATAATATCAAAATGTTATGCTTAAAATATAATTGTGGGATATTAGGGTTAAGTTGAGGGCTAGGAGTTACCATAATTCATAAACTAAATTACCTATGTTTAGGCACTATGCTGACCATACATCCAATAACTGCCTACCAATATGGTTCCAGTTCACCATTTCCAATGACTTATTATGGTATCAGCTGAGTAAAAAGAGGATGGACTTTGCAAAAGTGTTGCGTAATATATCATCGCTAAATAAATGCTGTATAATAATAATAATACCTCATTAACCAGGAATAAATATATAGGCAGGGAAGGTACAGAATGTTGTCAAAGGTATCATTAATAATGAATACTTAAAAAACAACATATTGACAATATGTTTGTCATCTCTACCTCCAAAAATAGAGTAAAAATTCCCTTAGAGACACTTGTTAAAGAGTCAGTAATCAATTTCCATCCTAGATTTTATTGTTTGGTTGTGTTAAGCCAGGAAGATTTCATGGATAAAAAATGATTGAAAGCAGTTTAACTGCCAAGTGTATGATCAACATAGTGCATGGTTATGTAGTTACTTATTTAGTAAAGATAAAATAAAAGGACACATGTCTATCAAGATCTATCTATAAAAAAACAACACCAAGACATCTTGTGTGATTTTCAGTATGCAATATATACTTGAATATAACCTGATAATTTTTGGTCCCCAAAATAAATATTTTTTCTACATTTTGGCTTATCTTTAAGTCATTTAAGGTATTTAGTATGATGGTGGCCAGAAGAAAACTAACTAACGTTGCACAATGCAGAAGTCACACAGACTATTGGGAGGTCAGCGGGTGGACAGAGGAGACTGAACAGTTGGAATAATTAATATTATTACACTGTATTTATATAGCACCATCATATTACACAGTGCTGTACAAAGTCCATAGTCGTGTCACTCAAAGGAGCTCACAATCTAATGTCCTTACCATAGTCATATGTCATTAATGTAGTCTAAGGTCAATTTTTTGGGGGAAGCCAATTAACCTCACTGCATGATTTTGGGAAGTGGGAGGAAACCCACACAGACACTGGGAGAACCTCCAAACTCCATGCAGATAGTGTCCTGGCTGAGAATCAAAACTGGGATCCAGCGCTGCAAAGGCTGGAGTTCTAACCACTGAGCCACCAGAAAAAGGTATGGAATCCTTAACAATTCAACCTCAGCAACTCCACTATAGATTTGCAAGTTGATAAATGAGCCAACCCTTTTTTACCTATGTTTTCATGTGGGGCTTGGGTTATCCTCAAACTATACACGACCTATATTTGAGTACATACAGTAACTGTGCTTTGATCTATATAAGCAGAAGTTTTAACTATGAAATAATATGTCTAAGAAGATTTTATTCCTCCAGGTCATGGTAAAGCTACTTTCAACTAGACTTGTTTTGTAGTGTTAACAATGTTTTACTGAACCATTTTTAAACAGCTTCTTTATCCAACACCTATTGACTTTTCATTATTATGTGTCAGGAACATACCCTAGAATTTATAGCCTGGTACATGGGCTGGAGCAAATGAGTAGTTTAGCAATAAAAAAAAGAATGGGAAAAAGGTGAAAACAGTATTATCTGGTGGAAAAAAAGGTAATTTATGCGCTATAGGAAACTTGTATCATCGAGTTAGGGTTTAGATCTTCTTTTCTTGGTTCTAAAAATATCATTGATGTTCTCATCTAATGTATTCTGTTCATTAGAGCTGCTCGATAGGCTTTTGTTTATGCAAAACTCTTTAGGGTTGCTTTGTGGCTAAGTTCCAGCAGGAAATAAAGTCTTGTAGACTCTGTGATCTGCATTACACAGAAGTTGACATTTGTGCTAAAATCAAACTTTCAACTATCTCACACTCGAGCATTTCAGTGGGATAATGTGCTGCGTGTAGTAACAAACTGCTAATCACATGTTAAGCCAACACTGACAGCTCTCCCCAGGTGAGGAACATAACAAGCACAAACTAAATGCATTCACAGATAATAGGGCCGGCCACAAGCTGCCTTTAACGTTGATCGTCTCAGATCTATGAAGTACAAAATTTACAAATTTCATAGAAGAAGCAGAGTGTTTGAAGTCACTGCTGCATTAACATATATTTTATGTGTCCTTCAAAACAGGATTAGGACAAAATAGTTTCCCATAAAAGCTCATATTTGTGAGTATGAAGCAGAAGGAGACATACATCTTCCTTTCTACGCAGACAGTATGGCAGTGCGGCAGCCGGCTCTGATCCTGCAGTGCACATATTGACCGCAGGCCACAATGATTATGTCTGTATTTATTATCTACACAGTGGGTTATTTTCCTGGTTGGATGGGTTTAAATGGCTTTTGCCTCAATGGCACCCGACAGTGCACGCTGAGGGTAACTGTGATTTCTGCAAGTCTGTCTGGTGTGTGCATGTGTTAGTGTCTGAGCATGTTTGTCTTTGTCAAGGCAGAAAGTCATTTGTAGTCTCTCTACAGCTCTGCACTGTATTGCTTTATGGAGCTGTACATATGCATGTCATTTCATTTACACTAGGAAGAACAGATTGCCTATTTATTATTGGAAATGATCACTGCTTGGTTGTTCAAGATCATTCTGATTTGTTATTCAGATATTTTCTGGTAAGTATAGCTTGGTGCATACAACGCTTGGCATACACTTTTAACCTGGGCACTTTAGGCGATAGGAATTAATAAGATATTATGGTGAAATATATGAAAAAATAAAGTTGTCAAATAAATCACTTTCTTTTTATTATGAGCAAAAACAATGATGTGGTCATGGGTAATCTTAGATTCGGAAAAGCATTCGACACTAGACAGCTAATGTGGAAGTAAGGTCTATAGACCTACAAAATTCAATAAATAATTTGATAAAAAACTGTCTTAAAGACCTTATTCAGATAGTAGTGATTAATAATTTGTACTCCATTTGGCCCCAAACTATAGCTTAAAGGATAAATCTGGCACAGTAGTATTGTCATATTGTCAATACCGTCCAACCCCTGGCGGATGTGCAAGGCACATTAATGGGGAGTATTTTTTATACAGTATCCCCTTGCCATCCTATCAGAAAGCCTCTATAACTTGTGTGCCAATAAACAACAATGCAACATACTTGTATAGTTTGTTTTTAGGTTTTCCACTCCTAGTTACCGCTAATGGCACGTAACATTTTTTGGATCAGCCCCAAATCATTAACTAAAGGAAAGGCCAGATTTTGTAAATGACAGCCTACTAAGCTAAGAATTGTAACCTATGGCACGGTACTCCAGGTGCTACCGAAAAAAAGATTGTTTATACCTTTGGGAATAAGTTGTAGGCTACAAGCCACCCAAAAATAACTACTTATGATGTTTAAAATTACATTTTTCTAACCAGGCCTGTCATTACTACTGCTGGTATATTCTATACAGAGGAGACTTTCAAGCACCTGTTTTACCACCATTTGGACAAAAAAGAAAAGCAAAAAATTACTGCAACATGGTAACACTCCATATACATCCTAATGTGTTACTTTGCTATTCATTCTTAATGGAAGCGGAACACATAGGTTTTGCAGCTCACATCAAGACACAACAAAACATTGAGGTACACTGTGTTGGCAGAAATGATGCCCATTTTTGGTGAAAAATTCAATGACAGCCTGACCATAATGCACTTTAAATACTTGAGACAAAAAGAGAAAAACTAATATTAGCATAACAGGAGAGAAAAAATTTCAGAAAGAGAGTGAAGAGTTGAGAGCAAAATATAAGGAGAAAGCAGATCTCTGTACACAGTTGCAATTACTGTCACCCAAAACAATCATTAGTGATGATTTCAGGTGACATTTTAGAAATGATTGCTGTACAGACATGGCTTGGTTATGTGCTAATCAGTCTGTTCTATTGTATGCATTGTCATATAATAGTATACCATTAGCGGGTTTTATGGGATGGTCCTTATTAATCTAACACGGTGAATCACAAAAGTTTCACTTGGGTTGATGTAGATCTACAGTGGGTATGTGTCTTAAAATGGATCTGTTATATATAAAGTAAAAATGCAGCAGCAGTAAAGACTGAAGGGGAAACCCGCAGCCTCATATCTGCTTACATCACACGATGCCAGGAGGCTTCAGGCTGCTTCTTCTGCAGATCCGGGCATGAGTCATAAGGGGATTTCTTTGAATGTAAAAATAAAAAGTGCTTAATCTCACCCATGTGCAATGATATCCGCACTTTTTTACATTTGATACATCTGATGAAGAAGAAAGAAGATGGCCATGCCTGCTGTCTCTTCTGTATTAAAGAGAAAAAAGAAACTGGGATGGTGCAAGACCTTCTGGAGGTGCTAGTTTAGATTTTAGGAACCTAAATGTTGGATCCAATGGTTAGGCAGTGTTTTCCAACCAGGGTTCTGCGGAACCCTAGGGTTTTGCCAGAGGATGCTTGCGGTTCCTTGAGCAATGGGTACCTCTTGAGTCAGTTTAAGTGACACCAATGATCTATTTGTCTATCTGAAAGGGTGATATTCTTTCCAGTAGCCAGCAATGTAAGATGTGTTCCTCTCTCTGACCACCACACTATGTACTGTGAGTTGTGCATATAGTAATTATAAAAGGGTGTTCCCCGAAGAATTGCAGTAGGATCGAGGGCCCTGCAAAAGTAAAGGTAAGTGTTCTTTTTTTTTTTTTTTTTGAAAGTTCTGCATTAACTAAACAGATTTAATGAGATGAAGGAAAATAAAGATAGAGAACAAGAGAATGTGATGCCTGAACTAGAAAACAAAGTGAAGTTGATTTACTAAATAGAAGGTTGTTATCTATGCAATGTGCCTATTCACTTTGCTCGGTAAACAGTGTCCAGTTCTTTAGAAAATCAACCCCATTAGCCTGAACTTTTGCTGACTGCTGATTAAAAAAAATGATTGCATAATGAATATTAAAATATATTCATTTTGTCTACTAGTGAGAGCTATGACCCTCCCCATTCTGTGAAATTAAAATCAAGTGCAATTCCTGTTTGTGTACACTACATTATTCTAGTATGAGTTTTAAATGCCTAAGAGATGAATAATAAGTCATCTGTCTTCTGAAATATTAATATTTTAAACTCAGAATAGTCAGGGCTAGTAATTGTTTTAGATATGCATGTGTAAAGAAGCCTGATTCTTCATAAGGGAGGTAGAACAGGAATACATCACTGTCATTGATGCAGCAGCAACAGCAGCTGTAAAAATGTAGGGAGGGAAGGAGAATGGCCTCAAGCCGACAGTCAGACTAATCCTGTTTAAAGTCAATTCAACATCATCAAAAAGTTTCACAGCAGAAAAAGTGCAAATGAGTAAGCATACTAGTTGTTTATTTCAAACTTCTTCAAAGTGTTTTCCTAAGTTCTCTCTGGCCATGTCAAGTTGGTAGGAGACAAAATAGCTTCAATTAACAGAAGAATAACAAGCGTGGTAATGTCATTACCATTTTTTGATCATTTTAAAGTCAAATTTCCTACTGCTTTTTTTTGGATTAGGTGGGAAATAGTTTAAAGTCCTGCATGGTTTGTATTTGGTATACCATTGAGAAGTTTTTTGTTTAACGTTCAATGTGCAAATCTGCCAAGGATTATTCAGCAAGGGTTCAGTGATTCTAGTTTTAAATTCAAAGAACCCTAATTTAGGGGTGAATTCCACTGAGACCTATGAGAATCCCTCCCTGTTGATAAATTTTGTTGGGTCTGATAGACAAATTATTGTATAAAAAGGCATGGGTAAGTGGTTACTGTCATGGGGGGCATGTGATAATGCAAATATATATTTATTTTGATTATTATATATTGAGGAGAGGGTCTTTTTAACAAACAACTCTTAAATAGCATAGCATGGAAATGCCTTAAACCTGTACAATCATGTGAAAAAATAAGTACACCTGATGGCACGGTGTTACTTCTCTTTTCAGTGCCCAGTAATGTTGCTGGCCTAGGTCAACCTTGGCTCAAAGAATTTGGTAAAAACTGGCTAATGTCAACTTACCACTGTCTCGGGCCCACATGCCATACATGCTAGATGCCCCATTGGTGAACAGAAAACATAAAAGGCATTGGTGGCATGATTGCCATCCTAATTATCTTCTACAAGCCAAATATTTTAAAGTTAGTGAACATGTTCCTTGCTGTATTCACAACTTTTCATGGGTCTAGTTTTCCACTGGACCAGGAAGTCCATTATGCAGTGATGTATGACAAATTGGCGCGTGCCAAAACATGCCGTTGATATGATCTAGCTCAATTTAAACCGATGCCCAAAGTATGTCCTTGCATTCTCATGCCAGATTAATGATATCAAATCTACAGATTGCCTACTGCAGATTACTTACCAATCACTGCATAGCTGAAGGTTGAATTCACATCCCTCAATTGTAATATTTTCCTTTGCTCCAGATGACCGCAAAGCATGTTAACCCATATGTATTACTTAATGAGTTGAAAAAATTGTGCAGGTGCATTCTTTCCAGTGTTGCAGTGAATTGGCTGCCCTTTCACAAAAAAATGGACTGCCCAATGCATGTTAACATGCAACAATATGTCCATGAATGCACTAAGCAAATAAAAAGTAACTGTTAATTCTACATTGTTTCAATTTGGTGTACAAGACAGATCCTTCTTCACATATTTTAATGTAATTACTGTTTTAGCAACTTAGGGAAGGTTCTTTCCTATCTAGTCATACATTTCTGTCTATATCACACCACTTGCATGACATTTGAGCAGATGGGCAAGGAGGAGCTGCAAATGTTAAGCAGAGGCCTGCGGTGACCTGAGTTGTCTTTCTGTTCCTATGCAAAGTAGCTGAACCTGTGGTTTGGTTTGTGTAATATCATCTAGCATCTATTAAGGGATTCAGTTGGACAGAAAAGAGCAACACCACAGCTAAATCATGTAAACAAGCAAGTCATGCCCTTACCACTTATGGCAAAGATTATGAACTTGTCTTCCGTGCTTAATAGGCAATTTCTTCCAGCAACAGTTTGTAAAATGAGTTGCCACAATGTGTTCATAACAACTGCTGTTAAATAAGTTGTGATATCAAGCCCGCAGCAATCCCCAGCAAAGTGGTGGCTTTGTGTAAGGCGTGCTCTCAAATTATTTTATGTAACTTCTCCTGTTTTTAAAATTAACATTGTATTTGATGTATTTTTGCTGGAGTAACAAATTCATATACGGCATCCATGTGTTGTTCGTATGGAAAGTTCCACAGAGTAAAATGAAGAAACGGATTTGTGAAGGTGACAAGTCATTGCAGGTCATGGGGGAGTTTATGACTATTTGCTCTGCAGTCAGAATAATTAGATTGGAAAATGGGAATTGGAACTCTGCAAATTTATTTAAAGATTTTAAACTTTATTTATGGTTATCCTAAGAACATAACAGGATTTTCAAGCAGTAAAAGGGTTTTTTTTTGGACTGAAAAAAAACCCTGTATGTGTTTGGGGTTGTTAAAAGTCTTTACATGTTTGATAATAAAAAAATGACTTAAGTGGTTTTGACTATGAAAACCTTTTACACATTTAGGAATATAACAAATCATTTCTATACAGAACATAAAAGGTCCTTTACACATTTTAAGGTGACAAAAAAAGGTTTAGCTTAGGTAAAGGGTAACAAGACATGGTTAAGGTCAGAAAAAGTTATACTTTTCATAGAAACATCCCTATTAGGAATGAGTACACAGGCATGATATAAAGGTCTAGATATAAAGATTAAGATTTATACTTAGAGATACCGCTTAACGTATTCTACTCTCTGACCACCACACTAAAGTACTGTGAGTTGTAGATATAGTAATGAATGAAGGGGTTCCTGGATATGTAAAAAGTTATTTCAAGGGTTCAATAAGTCAAGAAAGACTGGTTTATGCCAAGTATTGTTCAGGTGTTGTTCAGGTGTTACATGTTAGTGTCAGTTTAGATATTAATTATAAAGTGAGCTTAAAATGACCCTTGGTGAAAAAAAATGAACAAAAAAAATATTGGGCATGGTTCCTTTGTCTGCTCGTACATTATCAATGCAATATAGATTAGAATAAAGCATCATTGAGTAACTGGAATCAGCAACTAGGTAGCACAGTGGGGCATTGTTGGACTGAGCTCTGAATAAATAACGAAGGGGTAGTACTAGGAAAAGCTTGCTGCACGATAAAATAAGGAGCTATTTTTTTTTTAGAAATATTCAAAGTATTATTTAAATATTTTAATATTGTAAGTAATCAGCATTAAAATAATTTATTTAATGGGGTAGCTTGAGGCATCCCAGGACCACCAAAAAGTCAAAACTGAACCAATCGGTGGATAGTCTAATGCAGTGTTTCTCAACCAGGGTTCCATAGAACGCTAGGGGTTCTCTAAACAGTTAGCAATTTTCTGGCTATATGGGTGACATTCTTCCCAATGGCCAGTAATATATAGGGGATTCCTTCCATTGACCACCAAGCTAATGTACTTGAACTGTGAATAAAGTAATTATAACACAGGTTCTCTGAGACATGAAAGTTATTTTTAGAGTTGAGTGATCATTTGTCAAGTTTTAAGCTTGTAGTGTAACAATACATGCAATACGTTTAAATATCATGAAATTTTCTTTATCTGAATAACCAATGTTCAAACATTTAAAATCATAATAATTTTCATTTCTAATTGCATTGTAAGAATTAGTTATTAATTCAATATTATACCACAAAGAATTAAATAGTTTCTATATTTCAAAAAGTCATTTCTGACTCATACAGTATCACTAGTAAAAGGATCTATTAAACAATTAACTACTTCCGAGTCTATTTAATATTCAGTTTAATCACCGTCCTATATATTTCAAATCTGCTTTTCTTTTTTTATACTTAATGACGAAAACTTGCCAGAGGGAGTGTGCCCACGAGAGAAGCTTCAACCATGACTCAGTGGCAGATGAGTAGGAGTCCTGTTTTACTTTGATCTCCATTCTTGAAGATAAGAGGTAATGGATCTCCTGTAAGGCAACCTGCTAGAGAATCAGCAAAAGTTATTTAATTAAAACTTCACTTATTTAAGAAAAAATAACTATTTTCTAATAAATATGCATTATTTTTGGTACAGCACTTGCACTTTATTTTCAAAGGTTTCGTATGAGAGGATTGCATTTTCTCATTACCACTATTAACTGAGTTTTTTAGTTCACTCATTTAAAGATGATGTCCATACTTTGGTCTTAAACCAGCTATACTGATAAGAAAGAGTCTTGCATCTTTGGTTTTATTGCAGAAGAAACAGTCAGTACATCTTAGCTTGCCTGATTCCCAAGGCTAGGTTCAAACTTCAAACAGGTTTTGATTTTTCCACTGAAGATAAAGTAGAGAACCAAAGTTGGATGGCATTTAGGTTCATTTAGGTAAACACTATATTTTATAAACAAATACCATTTTATGGGTACTACCTATTTTGACCTTTTTCATTGTTGCATTGTAAGCTCTTTGGGGCAGGGTCCTCTGCTCTTGTGTCACTGTCTGTGTCTGTCTGTCATTTGCAACCTCTATTTATTGTACAGTACTGCAAAATATGTTGGCGCTAAATAAATAGTGTTTATTAATAATAATATAATATATTGCAGATTAATTTCTGTAGCCATTTTTATCTACATCACTGCATTGCAAATCTCAGGTGGGATGCATATCTCTGGTGGTGACAAAAACTGACCATGCCTTGGTAGTTTCTATCAAAAGCCCATTGGACAGGATGACAGTTGATAAAGAAAATAATTATATGTTTTTTATTTTCTATTCTATGTTCAGGTTTTTCATACAATACTTCTTCATATAAAACACTCTTGTTGTTAACCATGAGGATAGTTTGGTCTTCTTGGTAAGTTTTTGTGGGACTCTGAAAGATGGTCAATTGGTAAGGTGTTTCAAGATAACCGAAACTTGTGTCCTCAATTTGCTGTTTGTGCAAATTCTTATAAATGACTTACACTTTCATCAGAAAAGCTGGGTGATCCAGCAAACCTGGAATTGATCTGGTCCAGGATTTAAAACATTTGCTAATGTTTTTGCAAATATCATTAATGAAATCCATTCCAGGTTTGCTGGATCACCAGGATTCACTAATACAATTGTATCCTCTCAAGCCTTCCAGAACATTCATAAATCAGGTCTGATTTTTATGTCTGTGAACTTCTGGATGGCACTTGTCCAGAATGTTAACTCGAAAAAAGTCTCCAGTATGGCTATCATGTTAGATACTACACCCTGCAATAAAGGAATAATGCATGTTAATCTTTTGCTTTTTTATCTCTACCTTTTTCTTTGTAACTTTCTCTTTTAAAAGCTCAACTTTCAAAACTTTTACCATGAGCAGAGGATTTTGTTTTCCTTATCACAACACAGAAGCACAAATGATAAACAGTGTTCTTACCCTATAACATGGAGTTCCTGAGAAAGGATGACTGCAGGTAGAAAATATGAAAAATTACTTCTGAAATTACATTAACAGCTTATATAGGTTTTTATTGACTGGTTTTACATATTATACTTGAATAATAAAAAAAAGGAAGTAACATAAAGAATATCTTTCTTTCTCTGAAATGACTTTACTACTTCGAAGATAACCTCTATAAAAAGTTTCAAAGGCCATTTAAAATTTACTTATCCTGTGAAGACCACCCTTGGGTCTTTCAGTAACCCCCATTGAATTGGCTAGAATGCCTTATATATGCTACATATTCATTCCTAGTGCACTTTTCTACATATACACTGCATATAAAAGAGAAATAATTTTCTGCTGATCACCTTGGTTCTGTCCTTTGTGCGATAAGCAGCCAATGCAAGGACTTACTCCCTTGCTGATTTGAAATGTCACCTATTATCTTGAGGTTGATGGCAATTTAATAAATTGAAGTTTGATAAAAGTCACCTATTACCTTATATAATGCCCTGTTGTGTGTAGTTAGTAGTTTTGTTCTGGAACTCTATTTTAGGTAAAGGTGGGTTTGTGTTAACAATCTTTTAAGGGTGTGATGGTAAAGTTTTTTTTTCTAATTAAAGTAATAAAGATTTTCATTTCCCTTCCCGTTTCAAACACAACAGGGAGTTTGAAAAAAGTGATGGGTTTCTAATTTCATGTTTTTTTTTTTTTTACCAACATAGATCTTGGACACTAATTCTTCACACACCTATTACTTTATTATGTGTAGAAACCCTTTTGATATGGTTTGTGAATAAATAACTCAAAATGATGATAAAATTCACTAAATACCATTTATTATTAATATCCATTACAACCAAAGTAACACATATGTAAATATAAAGATTGGTTTGTCTAATGATAGGGGGTCAAAAATTGCATAGAAAAAGAAAATAGAACATCAGACTGCATATATTAGCATTCATAACCCGTTTCATGGTTATTACAGTTTCATCAGATGGAAAACTTTTTTTCAGTAACAGTTTTTTAAGAGGTGGATTATTAGCAGTGAAAGACATACGTCATGTTTTGCCTTTATAAGCTTACGTATCTATCAGATTGCAGCCAAAAAGACCAACTGCCAGGAGGGATAGTAGTTTGTGGTGTCTTAGGTTTCACCTAGACTAAACAACCCACATTGTAAATAAAAAAATCTTTGTGCAAAGCATGTAATCACTGGAACCAGATATACCTGGCAAACGTCTCCTCCGCCATACTTTATCCTGATGAAGCAGATGCTGGTCCATGAAATTCCCTCGAAATAAAGATGATATTGCTCCCCTCAATACTGCATAGTGAAACTGAATTAGTTGTACACAGTATTGTAAATTTACGCTATGGGCTAATTCACAATGGCAGTGAGGTTGCAATGAATGAATGGGGGCTACAGTGAGCAGAACCGTAGGAAATAAATAGGGGCTGCATTGGACAGTACCAGAACTAGCTCACTTACACCAGCTGTCAAATGGACAGATGCTGGTTCTTTTTGAACCAGCACTTCCAGGCCAGTGCTCAAGTGGCTGTCAGGGTTCCAGTTGTGGCAAACAATGCAAAGTTGCACACTGAAGAGCCAGGTGTGAACCTTCCCTTAGGGATATATTAACAGGTAGTGAAAACTCCATAAGTAAAGATAACATAAACCCAATCATTAAACCCATATGCCAATATAAATTGTTAGGTTACTATAATTTCAAAAAGCATTTTTCAAATCATTTTATTCTGTATATATTTTTAAAACAATACCTAGTTTGTATCTTCCTATAGGGCTGGATGCACTTTGTGATCCCCTGTTATCTCCTCTGTACTGCTTTCTAACAAATCAAGCGCAGCATAGTACTCATCTTTTCTTGCATGGTTGATTGTACCAATTTTATTTTATAGATTTTGAAAGTTTATTTATATAGCAGTGAATCCTAAATAATTATCTGGAAGTCAAATATCTGAGTCAATCATTATGAGTGTAATTTCATCCTACATTACTACTGGACACAACAATGATGTATGGGTCAGGTAATGTAACCACCGTGCACAGCAGGGGATGTCCAAGTGTCCAAGAAGGCAGCAGCTCTGGAACAACAGTATATTGAGTATATTATCTGATTTTTCTTTAATATCTGTTCTTTAGATTTTTTTGTGTTGTAAGAAAAAAAAAAACACAGCATTGATAAAATATATTTTTTTTTGGGGGGGGGGTTCTGATTTTTCATGATCAAATAATATATTATACACATGTTACATAACTCTTGATCCTCTGTGTTCTAATGATTCAGTAGCACTTTTTAGCAATTCATCTTAATATTTACATTTTATGAACAACCTATTACATTTTATGAACAACAAAAAAAAAGTTTAACCATACAAACGTCACAAAGCTGAATGTTACCAATGATGGAATGTACTGTACACTTATCAAAAGATACATTTTCCAAAAACAAGAGAATGATTGAAATTTTTATTTTCACTTGGAAAAGACAGAAAGTTCATTACATCTGATCGGTTAAAATGGAAAAGTTAATTTACATAGAAATTAAAAAATTTGTAAGTCTGATGAAAAATGTAATTAACTTTAAACTAGGGGAGGGGTATAAATAATTACATTTACAGTGTTTTTTTTTTTTGCTTACAGAATTGTTTTATGACTTTCCACAGATATACAAAGCTCAGACACGTGATCGCTGATCTTCAAGGAACAGTTGTATTTTTCAATTACATGCTCTTTGGTCATGGGTTTTCCAAGTTACTTTTACAGTGAATAACTTTGGCATCATTTCCTTGAGGGAATGCATGTTCATAAAATATTAGAAAAATATGTATTTATTTAGAGAAAAACAAGTCAGACAACATCAGTGTTTCTTATATGTTCCAGTACATTTACTGACTGTCCTCAGATTTACAATCTTCAGCTTCTATCACGATGGAAAGGCCAAATTAAAATCTCTGGTCAGTGGTGTACCAAGGGTGGGGTAAAATATTTGATTCTTTCTTCAATATGAGCATTTATTATTTTTAGACAATCCTATGCCAAATGACACCTACGAACTTCCAACAACATCAACCGTGAAGCTAATGCTAGCAGAAGACTCTCATCTATCAGATTTATAAAAGTCTGAGCGCCCTAATTAAGCGGCTGATCACTGTACACTGTACCGCTAAGTAGATCCAGAACAAGCTGGGAGCTTTAAATTGTCTTTTGACTTAAATGGTTGGTAAAAGTAAGTAGTAAAGGGTCAGATAACCTTGCCAGTTGTTATATTAATGCATGTGTCCACTTTGGGAAGATTTACCCTCTTTATTTAATTTATTCAATTTTAGAGTTATTCTATTATCATTAGAATCGTTGTTCTGATGATAACTGTTTTTGGAATATTCTGAATATTCTTAGTCTCATATTCCTAGTCTCTAGGACAGGAAGTTAAGGAAAATCTTCCCAGCAGAACACAAACTACTGTGGCCAACCATTCATAAATTTATGGGCTATTTGTGAAAACATAGGTAAATTTAGGCTGTCAATGATGGCCATTATATTTTTTGTGCATTTTAAAATAAATCTTACATTCAACTAAACGTTCCTCTGTATTATTACTCTAGATAGATGCACAGTTCTGTGGCAGGCTCAGTGATAGCTTAGTGAACTCTTCCTACTGCCCAATGCCTAGCTGTACAACCTGAACTAGACTTCAGCGTGCCTACTTCTGCCCTCTAAACCAGGTGGACAAAGGGAGGACCATGTTGGACAGAATGGCCCACACTACTGGGAGCCAGGAGAAGGAGGAGGCTGCAGGGAATATAGGTATCACCACAGTGAGGAGAACCAGTCAGACACATACCAGACCTACATACCCCCAACTGAGCCATGTCCCACAATTCAAACCCAAGAGCCAGGCAAAGCACTATGAGCTCCCTGCCAACACCCTGCAGAGAAATAGAGCATGACAGTGATAGGTGGTAATGACATAGACAGGTGTAGGAGTACAAAGGGAAGATAGGCATCTGGAACCTATACCTTGTTGGCTTGGCAAATGGATTTTGTATCCTCAACAACCTCGTATTACTTGTATTGAGGGTGGCTGGTTGGTGTTGTACAGTGTATCAATAGTATGTGGCATCAAAGGGTAGATTAGTAGGTAGGCAGGATAGGGCACCAGGTTAGTACAGCAGGAATTGTCTCATCAGAAGCTGCATGCGATGCAAGTGAGTTCCACTGGCTAAAATGAGGAAGAAAGGGATATTTTATTACATGCTGGTGTGTGTGTATGTATGTGCCATAGAAGATGGCATCTAGGGAGAACATAGACACACATGAGAAAAAGCTTTGCTAAGCTTTGCTGGAATCTCGGCTAGGGCTTACAAAATGTAAAAAGTGTGACCATGCCCTCAATTTAGCAGGAATCACAGATTCTGGTGCACTTCTGATTCCACCCATGTGCTCATAAGTGGGTGTCCAGAATTTCTTTGGCCTCTCCCTTTGGTCTATAAATAATTAGTTTGGCAACCATAACACAGACAGCCCCCTATGCTGACCCCTCTCCAGCCGCCATCCATAATAAAATTGTGATTAAGACCAAAGATTAATTTTGAATTTAAAATTATGGGTATGAATATTAATAAAGAATTAGGATAGCTCTATTCTTATTATATATCTCTATATTTTTACTGTGATACATCTTCTGTGATCTCCTCCCATCCTAAAGTTTCTAAATGATACCCATTTTATGTCCATTTTAAAAAAGTCAGCTCTTTTCCTGTAATTACAATGTTTTATAATTTGTAGTTGTGTTTACTGGTCATTTTCAATGTTCAGCCTCTTTTAGCATGTACTATTTGCCGTTCGGGGTCATTGCAGAGGTAGTAATGGAAATAAGGTCAATGGAGGATGAATATTATATGATATTATACTAATGGAGGTAATTTGCAGGCATATGTAAATAAAATATACACAAGAAGCTTTAGCTACAAACATTATGTAAATATTTATTAGCGATACCTTTCTTGACAGTTACCGAGAGGCTAACATCTTTCATTCAGGCACTCTGGCTTCAATATTCTAAACCATGGATGCAAAACAACCAATTGCCAATAAAGACTATTGACTTTTCCATGACATTCCTGTCTTGTATACTTGTTCCAGGTCATTCAATAAGAAAGTCCTAAACCGTTAGCCCGGCATCCAATGTTTCAAAAAACGAAAATGGTAATAGATATTAACCTTAATAGGGGTTAAATAGAAACATCATTTTTTAACTTCCAAAGGTATTATTACTTACTATTACTGACATCTAATGAAGATCCAATGAAGATCCAGGCTTTGTCATGATTGGGGAGACAGGACCACTAGGGAGCGCTACGGCTTGCACAGAAATGATGTGAGACTTGAGAAGGGCCAAGGCACAGAGCCTAAGCAGTAACCAGGTCTTCTCCAGAGCCCCTGGAGCACACGAGGGTAGGCAGGAAAATACAAATCACAAGGCAAAAGAATTGTCAAGGAAGGCTGGGGTCAAGGCAGGCAGCAAGCAAGAGATGTCAGGTCAAATACCAGGCATCGAGAAAAAAGACACCAGTGACACAGGGGCCACTGAAGACACAGGGACCACAGGAGACACTGGACGAAACATGAGGCACAGGTGACATAGGAATATCCACAGACAGAGGGGAACACTAGAACAGCCCAAGGGAATAGGCTGGGAAACAACAGACTGGGCAATAAGGGGTTAACACAGGAGTTGGACAGGGGACACTGAATTAAGCAACAGGTGTACAGGTATTTGCTCAGCAAAACTAAGGGGGCTCGGCACTAGTGGAGATACATTGCATGAATGCCAAGTGCTGTGACTGAGCTAGCTAAATAGCCAGGGATGATTAAGAGGCTATTCCCTGATTGGCCAGCAGAATGGGCAAAACTGATAAAACTTGGAAGAGCAGGCATGCCCAGTGTTAGAACTGCTCGCATCCACAAGAGACAGGGGCCTGCGCTTTAGTGAGAAAGAGGTAAGTGTGATAGGCTTATTACTTTATTTGCTATAAATGAACAAAAAAATTACAATGGAGCAATAACACCATTTAAAAATAAAAAATCAACATATAGGTATTGTTAGAGTATAGTTAACTTTTACATGACCTGTCACATGTACTTGTCAAAGGGTTTTTTTTTTCTCATTTACTCCATAAATTTATAAAAGCCTGGTAGACTGTACACCCTGTACTATGACTAGACAGTGAAGATAGTATTAGACTAATAAACCCACCTCTCTGCTTTCCCCTTCTGTCACCATTTTCTTTGTAAGCACTGTTTGAAACCTGAATGGTTTATTTTGCTTCTTTTTTCTTCA